>NC_041215.1:70147984-70148844 GCF_002837175.3 Physeter macrocephalus | reverse complement strand
TATATTCTTGCCTCCTTTATCAAAGATAAGGTGACCATATGTGCGTGGGTTTATCTCTGGGCTTTCTATCCTGTTCCATTGATCTATATTTCAGTTTTTCTGCCAGTACCATACTCTCTTGATTACTGTAGCTTTTAGTATAGTCTGAAGTCAGGGAGGCTGATTCCTCCAGCTCCATTTTCGTTCTCAAGATTGCTTTGGCTATTCGGGGTCTTTTGTGTTTCCATACAAATTGTGAAATTTTTTGTTCTAGTTCTGTGAAAAATGCCAGTGGTAGTTTGATAGGGATTGCATTGAATCTGTAGATTGCTTTAGGTAGTAGAGTCATTTTCACAATGTTGATTCTTCCAATCCAAGAACATGGTATATCTCTCCATCGATGTGTATCATCTTTAATTTCTTTCATCAGTGTCTTATAATTTTCTGCATACAGAAAATTGTCTCCTTAGGTAGGTTTATTCCTAGATATTTTATTCTTTTTGTTGCAATGGTAAATGGGAGTGTTTTCTTAATTTCACTCTCAGATTTTTCATCATTAGTGTATAAGAATGCCAGAGATTTCTGTGCATTAATTTTGTATCCTGCTACTTTACCAAATTCATTGATTAGCTCTAGTAGTTTCCTGGTAGCCTCCTTAGGATTCTCTATGTATAGTATCATGTCATCTGCAAACAGTGACAGCTTTACTTCTTCTTTTCCTATTTGGATTCCTTTTATTTCTTTTTCTTCTCTGATTGCTGTGGCTAGAACTTCCAAAACTATGTTGAATAAGAGTGGTGAGAGTGGGCAACCTTGTCTTGTTCCTGATCTTAGTGGAAATGCTTTCAGTTTTTCACCATTGAGAACAATGCTGGCTGTAG
>NC_041215.1:70108390-70147246 GCF_002837175.3 Physeter macrocephalus | reverse complement strand
TTGTTCTTCTTTCTCTAATTGCTTTAGGTGCAAGGTTAGGTTGTTTATTCGAGATGTTTCCTGTTTCTTAAGGTAGGATTGTATTGCTATAAACTTCCCTCTTAGAACTGCTCTTGCTGCATCCTATAGGTTTTGGGTCGTCGTGTCTCCATTGTCATTTGTTTCTAAGTATTTTTTTGATTTCCTCTTTGATTTCTTCAGTGATCACTTCTTTATTAAGTAGTGTATTGTGTAGCCTCCATGTGTTTGTAATTTTTACAGATCTTTTCCTGTAGTTGATATCTAGTCTCATAGCGTTGTGGTCGGAAAAGATACTTGATACGATTTCAGTTTTCTTAAATTTACCAAGGCTAGATTTTATTTTTAGTTTTTTAAGGAACCTCCATACTGTTTTCCATAGTGACCACACCAATTTACAATGTAGGAGTATCCTTTTTCTCCACACCCTCTCCAGCATTTATTATTTGTAGACTTTTTGATAACGGCCATTCTAACCAGTGTGAGGTCATACCTCATTGTAGTTTTGATTAGCATTTCTCTGATAATTAGCAATGTGGAGCATCTTTTCATGTGCCTTTTGGCCATCTGCCTGTCTTTTTTGGAGAAATGTCTGTTTAAGTCTTTTGCCCATTTTTCAATTGGGTTGTTTGTTTTTTTGATATTAAGCTGTATGAGCTGTTAGGTTGTTTCTAATTACTCACTAGTATAAAAAACAAAGCCTAAAAGAAGATCTCATTTTAAATGGTTGCCTTTAGAGACATTCCAAGAGTTTGAATTACTGAAATGTTAAAGGTTAGAATGATTACTAATATATTCTGTTTTTTGGATCAATTTTTTAAAATTTTTATTAATCTTTTTAAAGAATAGCTGTTTTGTTATTATGTCTATTTTTATTCTCAATTTCATTGATTTCTTCCCTTACCATTTGTTATTTATTTTCTTTGTTTCTTTAGGTGTTACTATTCTACAACCTCTCTCGTTAAACGTTTAATTTGTTTATATTTAATCTTCTTTGTTTCCTGATATACACATTTAAACTATAAATTTCACTCTAAGTACAACTTCAACTCTGTCCCACACATTTTGATATGCTCTGTTTTCATTGTCATGAAGTTTACAATATTTTTAAAAATTCCTTATCATTTTCTTTCGAACCCAGAATCAATGATATGTTAATTGATTTCCAAATATACAGAAAATTAAAATTATCTTTCAGTTATTAATTTAGAATTTTGTTACATTTAGGACAGAGAACAAGTGCATCATATCGTCTTTTGGGATTTATTGCCACTGCCCTCATGACTGAATGTATGATTTATTTTTGTGAATGTTCTGTGTGTCTTCAAAAGCAATATGCATTCTTTGCCTGTGGGTGTAGAGTTCTATATATAATCTGTTAACTCAGGGTTATTAATTGTTTTTTCAAACCTTCTGTGTCTCTGCATATAGTGTTGTCCAGTTGCTTTCTTTGTATTTGCATGGAGTATGTTAATATCACCAGCTACAGTAGTTTCTTTCTATATTTCTTTTAAGTTCCTCGGTATATTATGAGGCTATATAGTTAACTCTATATACGTGAGTATGTTTATAATGTTGTATTTTTGTTGTTGTTTTTCCTTTTGCCAGGATACAGGATCTTTTCCTTTTTTTTATATTGTTTTGCTTTAAGCTTGATTTCATCAGATGTTATGGTTGCTACTTAGATTTTTTTGTTCATATTGGTCTGATACGGTGTTTTCCGTCTTTATTACATTTAAACATTTTCATTGTGTGGCTTTGGATTTAGTGTGTTTTTAAAAATAACTTTATTCAGGGCTTTTATATTGCTGAAACCTTTTTAATGATCTCATATCTTTTCTTATAAAAATAATGTAAACATTCTGTAAAATATGTATCCAGTCAGCTCAGTATATAAGTAGGTAAAAGTAGTCTATTTTGAAATAGAAGGACCAGACCATTACAGAGATAGTTAATAGTCTAGGTTTGCAGCTTCATACAGTGAATTATTCAAAGAATGTCCCAAATTTCACTTGGTTTCACACTACAGGAGACTAAATTCCAATCTGGTTTATAGCCCAGGTTTGGGAGGAAAGATGTGCAAAAATGAGTGAGAACCCAGACTTCTTTGAACCCCTTGCTTAGCAATGCTCGTGTAACTTTAAAATAAGAGCTCTATTAAAAACTCCCCTATGA
The DNA here is from genome assembly GCF_002837175.3 of Physeter macrocephalus. Taxonomy (NCBI): domain Eukaryota; kingdom Metazoa; phylum Chordata; class Mammalia; order Artiodactyla; family Physeteridae; genus Physeter; species Physeter macrocephalus. Next base: position 70,145,053 of record NC_041215.1, on the reverse strand, counting down.
GATATATGACAGAGTCCTTCCAGCTGGTAGTTTTCCCAGTGTATAACTATGGTTCATTGCCAGCTGCACTGAGGCAGGGCATGAAAAGCAAAACTGAATGAGATAAGCCAGTAATTATGCTTGTATGGTATGCTAGGTGATTGAGCTGTCCAACTGAGAAGGTTACAACTTGGAATGAGAGACAAAAGAACCTTGAATATAGTGTAAAAAATAAATATTTGATAGATTCTTTTTCTTCTCACAATTGACTTTAATTGGATTTTTAACAAGTGTCTATTAAAAGAAACAAATTGTATATATTTTAGACTGCCAGGGTGAGGTGAAATGGATATGCTTGCAAGTGAATTATGATAGTTTTATTCTCATTTTTCTTTATTTAAACACTGTTTCAATGTATTTTGATGTTTTTAGTGTATGATTTGTTATTTTGAAAATACATATTTGAATGCAACTTCTCCCTTGTAAATCAATAGTAATAAGTTAAATCAGAAAATACTGTTTCTCTTTAAAGCTTAGCCATTCTGGGGCAAGTTATGTGCACTTATCTTGATGTTTTACTTTCAAGTTGTCTAAGCAAATTGGAAATAGTGCAGTGAAGGCACTTTCACATATGATATCTGTTAAATGTCATTTACCATTTATGTGTTCTTACACAGAATTTTCCTTTCTATCTTGAGAGAATGAGAAATAAAATTTCTTCCCTGCCACTTTTTTTTTCCTATTTGGAAAGGGAAATATTTAAATATATCTTTTGGCACTGTAGATAAACAGGCTATTATTTTATCCATTATTTCCATTGTATGTCTACATTTCCTAGGAGTTTCCTTTTTTACTATTACGTTTGTTTTGGTAGTGAGAAGATATATCTGTCTTTAATCCAAGTAATTTCTTTTAAAAATAAAATGTCTCTTAACCCCTACTCCTGAATGTAAGTAGTAAATTGTACAATCATACTTTTTCATCTATGTGTGAGATACTTACATTAAATATGCATGTCATATACAATATATGCATAGCTAAAAGCAAAAACTGCCACAGTGTTAGAGAAATCATTGAAAGACTTTATTTCACAAAACACCTAAAACACCATAAAGAATTAATTAAAGCAACACAAATATGCAGTTAGCAAAGCTTAGTTTTAAAGGCATCATTTTAAATACATATACATTTTTGACAGATTCATGTGACTCTTAAGCACATAATGTGTGAGAGGAGAAGAAAACTAAATACATACATGTATACATGTAATTTTCATATTATTGCAATTGAATGCATTGGTTTTGTCACTTTAATTTGCTTATATCCTTGTTAATTCTTTCAATAACTTTATTCAGCATGGGTCAGACTAAATATGATAAAATAGGAAATAAAAAGATTTTTAAAGATGGGAGAATTGCTCTGATCTGAGGTTTAGCTAATAAACCAGGAGAAATCAGAGACAAGAAGAGGATTGAAAATTTGAGGATATTTGATAACAATGATCTCTCACATTTATAAAGCACTTAACAGATTCCTCCCTCATTAGTAACTGCTAATATTGTAGATCTCAGATGAAGCATTTTTGATGGTGGAACCCTTATAGGAATTAAGAGATGAGTACATGGATAAAATATCAAGGCAAAGAGAAAGACTTTTAGAAAAATTTCAATGAAAGAAATGCTATGGAGCAAAGATGACTGGAGGAAAAATAGATAAATTATACTTTGATTCATTGAAACATGTGGAGGGGAAATGTATAAAGAAGAAATTGAAGGCATGAAAGTTCTAATAGGATAACTAATAGATTACTGATGGACAACGAATAGCATACAGAGCTAGAGGAGAAAAGGACTGTGTGTTCTAATACAGAAAGAGTAAAACAGGAAAAAGAATAGATGAATATGGAGAAAGATTTTTGGGTTGGAATAGAAACATTAAAGGTGTTCATTTTCTAAGATTCTATAATGAAAATTGCAAAGTTTCTCCTGAAAATGAGAGCCTACAGAGAGAGGGAAAGTTTGTAACTGATATTGAAGGAAATTGACATTAAAGGAATTGAACAGAAGGATAAAACTGTTTAAAAGGACAGTTAAGCACCCAACTGACATTGGAATAAGTGAACACAATCTATTTACTTTCCCAGAAATGCCTGGCAAAGAGGGAGCAGGAGCTGAGATGGCAAAGGTTACAATTTACCAAGATTGTAGAAAATGTGAACTCCAGAGAAAGGAAAAATCAGGATTTGAAAATAAACTATTAGAACTCCTATTTTATTTTGATTGTTTAATCCCTGAGAGGTAAAGGTTAACATTTTTAAGACTTAACCCCAGCAGCCTGGCTACCCAGAGAAGGCACTGGCTTACTACATGGAAACCAGCTATGACCCAAGGCTTCAGACAACTGATCCTGGTCAATGACAAGGCTTGGATCCCAGACCCACATTGTGCCTGGGAAGGGGCTAGGTGCTTCATCAGTCTTGAAGGCTGCTACACTGCACTTGGTACACAGTTACGATTCCTTTACAAGACTTGGACCCCAGCTTCATTACCCCACCAGTGAAGGGACTGTTGTTTTCTCACTTGTGAAAGCTGATACACCGTGCTTGTCATATGACACAACTTTGACAGGGTGGCTATTCACTGACCCCATGATTGTGTTGCGGGGGGCTGGTACTGCAAGCTTAAGGTTGGAGTCGGTATCTGGCACATCATATTATTGTTGTATCCTGACTCCTGATCATGCCAGTGGAGGGGCAGTGCTTCCCGGATCTTGCAGTTTAAAGGTTCCACAGTTGGTCTGCTACTCATCAAGAGTCTGAGGTCTGGTTTTGACAGATTTCTTGTCCTCTGTACAGTATGTGATAAGACAAGGGAACCTAAGCACTGGCCATTATGCTTGCTCCTTGAGTTTGCCCCTCTGAATATTATCATTCCGGTGTATATGTGTGTGCTGTTGGACATTGACAATCAAAAAGTCTGGAGACATCATCTCTAGCATGGAGGTAGACAGATCTTGGTTATGGCTATCCAGAGATAGGAGATATATGAGGGCAGAAGGGAGGTGATTGGTTTTTACAATAGGCAAGTTTCAGTGGCCGAGGGACAGTATGAAATCAGTAGATATAAGGGGGTGAGAGAGGCATAAAGACAGAGGATTGTGGTCAGAGAAGATAATTTCATGATTTGAGCTCATGCATGTAAGCATTAACGCATTATGTTAAGGTTCGGACTGAAGAGCTGGAGAAGTAATGAGAAGGCAGTATATTGCAAATCTTTTAGAAAAATCTATAAAACTTAATAGGTTAAATTTCTAGGAAGAATTTATCCTCTGCAAAGTTATTTCTGGTATATATGTCTTTCTGATATTTTTGGTATATTATTTCTGGGCTGTGTAATTGAAAAGATTCTAGTAAAGAGGTAAATAGATGAGCTGATGAAGCAAATTTCCTTCAACTCTTTGATTTTTGACTGTAAAGTACAAAAACATCCCCCCGCCCCCCCCCACACTACATCATCTCCTAGAATTAAGGAAATTACAAGACATCTGATGAACGTTTAAAATATAATTGTTGGTATAATCATTAATGATATGCACTGTCATAAAAGATTGCTGGAAGAGATAACTGCTCTATCTAGGAATTCTATGGTTAACACACTGTAAATAAAAGCGAAGTCAAATATTATATTTTCTCAATTCAGGACATCACATGTTTGAAACTAGGTGCATTTGAAATTGATGTTATCTTAGTTTTAATAAAATATGTTAATAACATCCTTATTAACTTATATTGTAAATTTAAATGTTCATGGTGCAGAATTAGTTGTAGTAAAAATACTCTTTTAAAACATGAAGTGTTCCATTTATTATTCTTTAATTTGCCACTTCAGTTTTAGATTGGTGCTGAATTGTCTGTAGGAATTAGCAAATGGAAAATGATAGGATCATATATGGCATTACAAATATAAGTTAATAACACACTTTAACATTTCACCCTCTCTCTAAGACGCACGCCACTCAGGAAGTGGGAATTGTCAAATTGCGTATTTTTCTCTGCAATTGTTGAAATAATAACATGCCAGGAAGAAAACTGACCATGCAAACCACAAAATCAGCAAAACAAAAAGGGAAATGTTAATCTTTACTTCTCTCTCCAGCTATGAAAATTCCATGTGGATTTTTCTGGCTGTCCAGATTGCAGGTTATACTGATAGTATATAAAGGTTTCATTTCAGATGGATTTCAATGAGAACTAAATATTTGGTTCAGCTACTATGAGTTTTTTTATAGTTTGCAATCTTAGGCAAACATCAGAAAATCTAGCTATGCTTTGATTTTACTCACTTCTTAAGGGTGCCTAAATCATGATAACTTGTAGTTGATAATTGCCAAAAGTTCAAAACCGCAATATTTTTACTCTTGGCATGAAGGAGGGGGAAAAAATGAAGGATTTTTCTTGTCTCTCAGATATATTGGCCTATTCTCCAAATGACAGGTTCCTGACTGATCAACTGTACCACCTGCTACTAAAGCTCAGTAATATTAGTCTGTGGAATGGTTTCATTCTCATCTCACACCTCAGAGATCTTGCGCTCAACCCCAGGCATCCCTTGTGTGTTTAAATCAGCTTAACGGCTCATACAGTGTGCTGATTTCCTTGTAGGCCTCTGTTTTCTCAAAAAGTGATCACCTTTTGCCAATGCCCTCAGGATTAAACAGGGCAGTCTGGTTTTCCTTTTCTGCATTGGCTATACCTTTGTAGTCAATAAAAGACTAACTAGAAAAGAATCAGCTGATGAGAGAATCAATCTTCTGGAAGCCTCCCCACAGTTTTCTCATCATTTTTGTGCGTCTGTCATCTCAGATTGTAAAATGGAAACCAAAACTCAGTATGTGGGAAGACTTTTACTGCTCCTTGTTAACAAAAACAGTAAGACCAGGGGTTTTGATCTTATGAGTGTATAGGTAAACAGTAAGCTGTAAGTGCACACTCTTGAAGTGGTTTTCTCTCTTTCTAATGGAGGTTTGCAAAGAATTATCAAAGTGATATCAAAAAGGTCTCCTAACTTACTGTAGTGTGCCTATCCATTCTGAGGAGGTCAGGTTAAATCTGAAGGTCTTATATATGATGATACTGGTGTATCTTATGATACAGCAAGCAGTACTGTGTGCTTCTTACTAAGTCAGAGAAATAGATAAATATAAAAGGGATCCTTTCTGCATGTTTATAACTGGTTCCATTGCACTAATTTATTTCTGTAGCATTACATTTTAAAGCAAGTGACATTTTGTCTCATTTAACTTTTATTTTAACAACTTTATCTCACATAATTTGCTTTCTTGTAGACTATTCAAAAATATGCATGAAATCTATTCAGATTACTTTTTCAGATAAAGTTCATTTCTTCATACAACCCATTGTATATATTTTCTCCAGCATCGGAGAATCTGAAAATAATTTTCTTCCTGATATTACTTTATGGTTTCAGATCTCATTTGTAAATTGAAAGCACAATGAGCAGAGGGAATTTAAACTTGCTAACTGATCCTATTAAAATACAAAATAGAGTTTGAAATTTGATTTTTTTTTTTTTTGCCTGAGTCCAGGCTTTTAGTCAGTTACGATGCTATCAGAGCTGTTTAGCTTTTCCCTCTGGTAATATATAAAATACATTTAATAAAAATAAAAATGTATCTTTAAATGTGTAAAATCCATTTCAAATTCTCTGGTATGAATTACTTCATTAAATTATGAAGTAGAATCATTTCATTGCTTCCTTTCTATGTCATTGAAGTAGCCCAGTGATTGAACTGTCACTGCTTTCTGGAGCTGGTAGTATGGCTTGGTGAGACCAAGACTGGCACTTTTCTACTGTTTATAAGTTTGAAAATTTGAATGTGTCAATACTGTATTTTGTATTGTGAAGATATTTAGATTTTTTGGATCTACCTATTTGTAGGAAAATAATAGAATACTGTTAGAAGGAAAAAGACATCTTTAGCACTTTTCTAAATATGTGGAATTTATTTCAATTTAAATCATACATGAAGTTAGCTTATAAAATGGAGAAAGTGGGGAATAGAATATTTTTCATCTCATCAGTTTATTCTTCCTTATCATTAATACTTATTCACTGCTGATAACATTCTCATCATAACTCTTGATTGATTGTAAAGTATATAATCTTTTCCTGGACATTATGTAATTATGTAATGTTTTTGATAACGCAGAAGATCCAAGATTAATTAAGGAATCTGAATGAGATTAGGTAGAATATACTTATGCTTTCCATATTGCCAAGCTATTTTTCTCAATATTTAATATTGCTTCATTTTCTCATTATAAATTGTTCTTTGGACAATGAGTTTCATCCTTATTTTATTTAGTTTCTTTCCCCCCGGGCACTTCCTATAGCTAAGATTCTCTGAGAAAATAAAAATCCCTTTTCTTTCTCATAGCCCAAACCTCAACATTATTTTTAGTGCTGCTTTGTCACAAAGCATCTAAATCCCATGATGGCAGGATCCTTTCCTGTCATGTCATAATTGTATCTCCCACATCTGACACATACAAAGTAGTTCATTATTACCTGTTGATTCAACAAAAGGATGAAATTCTGGAGGATAGTTTTATCTCAACAGCAAAAAGTTCTTATATACCTTAGTACCTAGGATGTACAAACCACTGTGGTATGTGCCTGCAAAACAGTGTAATGCAGCATTACTGCCTTCAAGTGTTTTTTTTTGCATTACTTAAGAGCAGTGATTGGAATGGAGGGGCATTACAAGGATTTTATTTTTTATGTCATCTTTGTTTATATCATACACCTTTTCTCTACTCCAGGAAAGATGCTTCCCTGAGAGAATAATTAAGTTGTATTTCCCATGAAACCATTGCTTGAAGACACCAGTTGCATAAAAGCAATGAGAAAGAAAGCAAAAAAATCAGTCAATGACTTTATATTCAAGTCTATATGTCCAATCTATTTTAACTTATCTTGGATCAGTATTGTTTTTAATATTATATAAACTGACGGTAAGGGTGTCCAAATAAATATAATTAACTGGGCTTTAGTTAGGGCATGAATTGCTATTCTTATTTGCATCTTGTAAATGTTAGACTGCTTTCAGTATTGCTGTCAGTGTAGATGGAACAGGGTATAGAATTAAACAATCAGGAACAAGGAAAATTGCAAGCCAACTGGAAAATTACTTAACATATAATAGGGAATATGTAAGTGCTATGCAAAAAATAGTCTTTTTTCAGTTGTATCAGATGTATCTTAGAGAAATAAGAAAAAAATAACAAGTCAGGGGAAAACTTGTATATTTAATAATTTAGATGCCAATTTCAGAAAAAGGTACTATAATATTCCAAATCATTCTTCTGTTTGACAGTGGCCTGTGATATCCTTTTCCAACTAAAGATAATTTTCATGACTAATGCCCATGTCTTCAAAATTTTTATCCTCTGTTTAGTGAAAACTCATTGTATTGTATTATACATTGTGTCCATCCAACATAACCAAGCCTTCAAAGTTGCATTGAATCCCTGATAAAAATTTAATGTTCAAAATTCTATCACTCCCTTTCACTGTTGCTATGGTAAGCTCATGATGAGACATAAGCAGTTTGTCTGGAACAGTAAACCCAAAGTGTAAAGTCATAAATTAATAAGGAAACCATATGTAGTAACAGATGCATCAATGATATCTGATCAAGGGTGACTCCCAATTGTGTTAATGACATCATTAATTTACATAAATTATTATAATAATTTATTACTGCATAAATAAGATAATAAGAGAAAATGTTTATTTACTCTTTACTCTGTTTCCAAAAGAGGAATTTAAAGCCATGTATGAAGATCATTACAATGAAATATAAAAGAACTTTTAAATTTGAGTACATTAGGGCAAAGAAAAAGATTGAATCTGTGGGTGATGTTGGTACGCAAAGTGCAGATAAGTTTGCTATCCTGGTAGAGATGGGTCACACATTGGATTTAAGCTTCCAAGTAAACTGTAAGGAAAAAAAAAACCACATTATGAGTTACATAATTCATAGTATCCATAACCTAAAAATAATCTAGTTGCCTTGGCAACACAGAGATACTGATAACAAAGATAAACTTCTTCTGCGTCTTCATTGAGTAGGCACTGTTTAACTTGGAGGATATTGTCTGCATTTATATCTTACAGGGAGTAGAGTAACTCATTTCATATGGCTATTTCTTATGATATTCCTCAGTATAGGCTGATGGCATCTTACCAAATTACAATTTTAAAAAGTTATTTTACAGTTATGAGAATAAATCTATATTGATGTTAGCCAATATTCCTAGTGTGTTACAGGGAGTAGAATCATGCAGAATCCCTGTTAGTTTTGCTCAAATCAGCTAAGAAGACTGATCAAAGTGAAGAAAAGCATTGAGGAGGAGTATATTGGCATCATAAGATTATACATGTGGTACTTATAGCACATAGTTTCCAAACATCTGCGTCAGTCCAAAAGTTTTAAAATGCAATACAAACCGTCACTGCAATTCACACAGCAGAGGTATGTTGAATACAGATATAACCTATATTCATTTAACCTAAAGGGGAATTATTTGGCTTATGGAACTGGGCAATGACTGTGTCTGGCTTAGTCACAGCTGGATCCAGGTCTCCACATGATGCCACTGGGATTATGATTTTTAATCTCCAGGCTTTGCTTACCTCTGCCTGTATCCAGACAGGTTCTCTCTATATGATAGTGAGACCACATTACCTTCACTGGTTGTCATATTCAAGAGTGTTTTTATCATAGGTCAAAAGTCTGGAGAGAGGGCTTCCCTGGTGGTGCATTGGTTGAGAGTCAGCCTGCCGATGCAGGGGACACGGGCTCGTGCCCCGGGCCGGGAAGATCCCACATGCCGCGGAGCGGCTGGGCCCGTGAGCCATGGCCGCTGAGCCTGCGCGTCCGGAGCCTGTGCTCAGCAACGGGAGAGGCCACAACAGTGAGAGGGCCGCGTACCGAAAAAAAAAAAAAAAAAAAAAAAGTCTGTAGAGATCCATTGCTCAACCCTTTACTGGGCCATGCTGATGTGATTTTTTTTTGATTGCCCATCATTGCAACCTGGGCAGCAAAGGTTAGTTTCATCCATACCATGTGGAATAACTATAAGAAGGGTTGCATAGACTTCTGAAATTCAGATGAAAAGCAGATAAGAACAACAGTGAAATGTGTTTGTATCCTATAACCTTCTTTCATTGTATTAGGGCACATCTGGTATAAAACAAAACCTAAGGCAAACAGTATAAATCTCTTGTTTCTTCCTACATTTTCCTCTAACCAGTATCTTAAATATAAAGACAATTAAAGTGGGGTACATGATGTTGGTACACAAACATTTTGGTATCTTTCTTTCCTAATTTTCTAGAAATAAGCCTGTCAAAAGGGAAAATATTTTGCTTGATTAGAGACAGCTAGTAATGTTCCCAATTATTCATTTTGTAATGTTCCCAATTATTCATTTTCCATACTTTCCTTTTATTAAATGAACTCCATAATGTAAGATGAGCATGTGGCTATGCAGTGATAGACTGGACTTCCGGCCCTCTTTGCAGCCAATTGTAGTTCTGTGACTAAGTTGCTTCCTACTGTGTGTAATGGAAGTGAGTATATGCAACTTCTGGGACACCTAATTAAACAAAAATCCCCTTACCTAGAACAACCTCTAACCTCCCTTTTCTTGGGCTAGAACAAAGGATTGATTTATGGAGAGCTACCTTTGATTTTGCAGATATGAAAATCCTGGGAGGGATTCTTAAACTCATGAGGTCCATGAACCAAGGGATCTATGAACAGAATTCAAGGGAGGCATGAACTTAGAAGGGAACAATTATATCTTAATTTTTACTAACCTCTAATTTAAAGTTAGCATTTCTTTCAATTTTGAATACAGGCAAACACCATTGTAGTCTTAGCGGTATCTGTGCCTTTTTCATCTATAGAAACAAAGAATATTTTCATATCTCATTATAATTGAGGATGCACCAAAATATCATTTATGTTCATCCCTGTTAAAAATGTTGGTAGTTATTATACCAATCACTTAATCTTGGTATTTAATGTATTAATAAAAAATCATATATGGTACTATATTATGAATTTGTTTTTCTAATATTCTAATTAGATTTATGTTTTAATATAAATTGATGTCCTTTGTAATCCTATTTATTTTATTTTATGCAGTTAAAATATTAATCAAATAAGGTGTTCATGGACCTTTGAGGATAACCAAAGGAGCCTCTGGTTCAAGATGATTGGGACTCTGGCAGAAATGTGGAGAGAGAAACCTCTGGGTTTCTGACTTAGCTTCTAGAGTATAGTTGTCCTGCCAGCCTCAAGGCTGAACTATCACTGGGTTTATTTGTTTTCCAGAGCTGCTGTAACTAGGTACCACCAACTGGATGGCTTCAAACAACAGAAATTTATTGTCTCACAGCTCTGGAGGCTACAAGTCCAAAATTGAGGTGTTGACTGGGTCCTGCTCTTCCTGAAGCTTTTAAGGGAAAATCCCTTCCTTGCCTCTCCCAATTTCTGATAGCCCCGAGGGACTCCTTGGCCTGTAAACGCATCATCCAATCTCTGCCTTCCTCTTCACTTGGCATCCTCCCTGTATATCTGTGTGTTCATGTCGTCTTCATGTTTGTCTTCCTGTTTTTAATAAAGACACCAGTCCTATTGGATTAAGGGCTCACCCTGCTCTGATATGACCTCATTTTAACTAGTCACATCAGCAAAGATTTTATTTCCAAATAAGATCACATTCACAGATACTGGGGATTAGGGCTTCAACATATCTTTTTTGGGGACACAATTCAATCCATAACACTTGGGAAAGAATACATTTCCAGGGACTTCCCTGGTGGCACAGTGATTAAGAATACGCCTGCCAATGCAGGGGACACAGGTTCGAGCCCCGGTCCAGGAAGATCCCACGTGTCGTGGAGCAACTAAGCCCATGCGCCATGACTGCTGAGCCTGCACTCTAGAGCCCACGAGCCACAACTACTGAGCCTGTGAGCCACAACTACTGAAGCCTGCACACCTAGAGCCCGTGCTCCACAACAAGAGAGGCCACCACAATAAGAAGCACACTCACCACAACGAAGAGTAGACCCCCCTTGCCGCAACTAGAGAAAGCCCACGTGCAGCAGTGAAGACCCAACACAGCCAAAAATAAAATAAATAAATAATAAATAAATTTAAGAAAGAAGAATACATTTCCATGTAATTTAAATCATTCTTTGTTGAGGCCTCTGTTTTATAAGCTTGGCCTGTACTTGGGTACAAATATACTTTGTCACCAAGAGTAAGATGAATTCTAATTTAGATGCAAGTAACAGAGCTCTTTTGGGGTCCTGACTGTCCAATCAAATAATTATCCCTAGTGTTTTCTAGTTCACAATAACTGTGTTCTCCAATCAATCAACAGAGTAATTCCTATAGGACGATAGTCTAGCCCATATTCTATTTTTTAAATTTTTATTGGAACATAACCACATCTGTTCATTTATGAAGCAGCTGTACCTTCTTTCACATTACAATAGCAGAGTTGTGTAGTTGCAACAGAGCCTGTATACCCCTCAAAGTCTAAAACATTTGCTACCTCATCTTTTATAGAAAAAGAAGTCTGCCAATCCCTTCTCCAGGACATGAGAGGGATAAGTAAGAGATTTGATGTATTCTCCCACTTATTCTCTGTACAGTGAGAGTGGAGAAATCTTATTAAATCAGAACTCGAAGAATAATGTATAGGGGAACATGAACTAGACCTTAAACTGAGCCTATGAATTGCTCAAAACTCAATTTCTAGGTAAAGGATGCATTTACCTGTCATTGAAATCAATTATCTAAGGATAATGCCAGACAAAAAGAAAGCACACAACTTTCAAATTCCCTGAATAATAAGTAAGCAACAATAAATTAAAACTCCCTTGTGATAGGAAAAAATGGTTATTTCAAATCAAGAGAGTAAAATTCTAACAAGAACAATCATTGGTATAATTGTATGATATTTCTTACTTCCATTAGCATTATTAATGGGACTGTGGTTTGACCTGACAATGAGAATAGCTTCCCTTGTGGCATTTTGGCAGTTCTATTTCTGTTCTTTGAGAAATAAGGAGCAGACAAAGGATAAAAGTCCTTGCTTGAGCTGCTGAAACAATAACATAGTGTGAAGAATTTCTAGTTACTCAGGAGCTCAAAGGATCCCATTTTTATGGCTCCTTGAGAACTGGAAGCTTGATCGACACTCACAGAAAAGACCTTGGGTCCCTTGAAATCAGCAGTCATTGGAGGGAGTATTACTGCATTTGGGGCCCTATAGACAAATGAGTATAGCAATGGAATTTCTTTTGGAAAGGAAAAAGATATCTCATGTGAAGTAATCACGAAAGGCCACAGTCAGGCAGTTAGTATGTCATGTTTGGGGTGCATTGTAGAAGTAATAGGAAACTTGCCAATCACAGGCTGAGCTGAGTTACTGCAGGAATCAGGACTTTACTGTAGTGCCCACATATCTCCTGGGATTTTGTTAAAAGAATATATTCTACTTTAGAATATTTTGGTTATTCTTCAATGAATATTTTTCAACATGCTGGGTAAAAAAGCAGAAATGACAATATAGTTGACCCTGGTTTGAGAATAGGATTAGGGCACAGAGATTGCACAATTGCCAGAATTTAATGGCAGTTAAAAAAAAAATTTTAGACAACCTAAATCCAAAAGCATGAAAGACTTTTTAAATGGGTAGACATTTTCCTACTCCTACCCAAAATGATTTGATCTGACCCATAATGAATTATCATCACACTTAACTTTTCCTTTAGTCATTACCTTCTCAATGCCCCCTCAGCCCCAGTTTCCATTCTCTCCTTATGCTTTTCCTATTTGTCTTTCATAAAAACTGATTCTGTGCGGGTACTTTTATCTGCTTCGTGATAAATGTTTCTACCCACCAGACATATGAAGACATCTAGAATTATAGCAAAGGCCTCAGTAGATTTTTTTTTAACTCTACAGTAAGGAAGATAAATTTTAAAAGAGAGTACAGTAATATTTAGGATAGAACCTTGAAGGATAACCATTGTGGATCTGAGTAATTTGCCCAAAGCAGCCATAGGCCAAATTTGGAAGTCCAGGGAACCTCCTTCTCCAGGCATCTAAGCATGCGCTCTGTGCACCTTGATCATGAAAATGGAATCAATAAGAGGAATGAGAGTGAGCTAAACCAAAGGGATGAACAAACCTTGGTAGAAGGAAAGTACAAGGGTTTTAAAGGACTCATCATTAGGACATTGGGAATAGAAAGGCATTTAATGGGGAAAATATGTTGAAAAGAAAGGTAAGATTCAGACTGTAAAAGAACTTGGACACATTTAACATAACAGTAAATATTTATTATGTACCTCTTAAGTATTCTCCCCAGTGAAAACATTCTTGTGACAATGCTGTATAAGACACATTCTTTATTCTCAATCAGTGTGCAGCCTTGTGGTAGAGATAGGCAGATAAAGATAACTTCAATTCAAGATGGTAGCTATGAATACAGAAATGTACTCAGCCAAAGTATGAGAATACCGAAAATAGATACTTCAAGGAAATGTTGCTGGAGAAAATGATGTCTGAGACAAGCTCTAAAGGCTGCATAAAACCAACCTGATTTAGAAAGTTGGAAAGGGCTTCTTAGGCAGGGGCCAAAATAAAAAACATAAAAGAGCAAGGTGAGACATAGAACCACGAGAAATTTGGTACTACTGGGGAATACAGAGTGAAATGGAGAAGGTAGTAAATAAGCTTAGAGATTCTAGAAAGGGCCAGGTTTTTGAGTCTTTGAATGCCAGGCTAAGAAGGTCTGCAGACACTTGGGAGATAGTAGGTGTATTGGGGGTAATGCTATGTTATTATTGGATTAATTATAATAATTATAATTATTAGATCATTCTGACCATAGCATGAATAGTAATTTAAAAGCATCACTGCAAGCACACAGAAGAATCTGGAGGCTATGGCACTGTAGATGGGGAAAAAGGAGGAGAATTGACCAGATTGATGGTTTTAAAACTTAGAAACTCATCGTAAGTGTAGATCTCATGTCTGTGTAACTGAGAGAATTATGGTACCATTAAAAGGGAAAAGGGGTTCAAAAAACTTTTTTGTTTCGGAATGTGGCAAGAAATTTGAATTTTGACTCAAATACACTGAGTGTGTGGTGCTAATGAATATTTATTGTATCATTATTATGCCCTTATGTATGTGTAAAAAATTGACCTGATATACAGAATCGCCTCAAGTTTAAAATGACAGGACAGTCCAGTAGAAACATTGAATAGGCAGAAGTTCATCTTGGAGTATCTGGCAGACTCTTGTGATAGTCATGGGTTTTTAGTTCAAATCCAAGCAACTACTTTCCATTGGTCCTGAAAACTTGTTGAGAATTTTGGATGACATTGAAACTCTTTTTTTTTTACCGCTATAATATGAGCTCCTAAAATATAGAAGATGGGTCTTTCTTATCTTTCTTCCCATTGCAAAAAACAATGTATTTGCCGTCAATGAGTTTTTATTGAATAAATTGATTGCTTTGTGTATAAATGATTTATTAACATAGTTATTTAACAAAATTTTTTCTGATCATTTATAGTTATTTGACTGCTTTTTTTAACGTTTTCTATATCTGGCATCTGAAAATTCTTTCTGGGTGAATGAATGTTTCAGATAACTGAAGCTAATCTCTCAAACCTCTTTGTTTTAACCACTTTTGATAAACATCTTTTCAAAATTGTGTTACATGCTGTAGATAAGAGAATAAGCTTTAATTAATTTAACCATTTAATGATGACTCAGGTCCATTATAATAAGCATTAATCATTGTACTTTACAGCAAAACAATGCAGACCTTAGGGACCATTGAACCAGGCAGAATGGATTGCATCTAACATCTAATGGACTCAAATTGCTGTATTTTTCTGGTTGGTCTTCTGTTCTCTACTATTTTTCTTCTGTCACCCGTCACTCTCAGTTGCTAGGGAAACCAGAAAACCACATTTGTTAAAACAGTAATCTTAATTTTAGACGCGTAATACCTGAATCAGTGCATTTGTTACATGGATTCTCCCAGGTAATTGATTTCATCTTTCATCTAATACTGCCAGTTGGCATATTCCCCTGTCCTAGAACTCCTGGAAATATCTGAAATGAGAAAACATTCTTTTAAAATGTTATGTTAAGATATTTAATAGAACATAGTACATAACTCACATGTAAATTATGTGTGTAGCTTGAAATAGACATTGAGAGTTTCTGTTTGATATTCTCCTTCCTCATAAACATTGATGATGCGTTCCTTTCCTGGGCTGATATGGAAGACGCATGCATGTGTGTGTGTGTGTGTGTAAAATGTCCTTGCATTGGAGTTCAGCCTGTTTATCCTGACTCTACAGTACTCTTTGTTCTCTTCAAATTTATATATGAAATATTTACTTTGGGATAAACAGCTTGTTCATTTCCCAAGGTTAGTTCTTAGATATGGTACACACCACAGTTAACAAGCATCTTTCAGCTCTGTTCAACTTAATTACCATTTTCCCTGTCTGCTTTAGCCAACCTCTTTTCCCATTTACTTTGGCTTTCCTGAAATCCACAAGCCATGTGACTTAGCACCTACTCTATTAAACCTCTCTGACTCCTAATTTTGAGGTCATCAATGATCTAGATGTTGCTATATCTAATGGTCCGGTCTCAGCTTTCATAATACTGGACCTATTCACAGCATGTGGCAGAGTTGATCACTCCTTTTTCTTGGAAACACCTTTCTCACTTGACTTCCAGGACCTCATCATGTTTTGATTTTCTTCCAATTGTAAGGACTGCTGCAACCAAGTCTCCTTTGTTGGTTCCAGCTCCTCTTCCACATCTTGAAATGTTGAAATATCTCAGCGTTCTTACATTGGACCTCTTCTCTGTTTATACTGAATCCCTGGGTGAACTTATCTAGACCTGTAGATTTAAATATTATTTACATGCTGATAGCAACAAATTTGTATCTCAAACACTGCTTCTAGTCCTGAACATCAACTGCTAATTTATCATCTCTGTCTGGATGCCCAAAAGGTACCTCCAAACTTAATAGGCCTTGGAACAAACTGCTGATTTTCCCTCATAAAATGGCTCCTCTGTCTTCCTTAGCTCAGGAAATAACAACTCCATTCTTCCCGTTGCTCCGGCCTAAAAGGTTGGAGAAAATGTTTATTACTTCATTTTTCTCACACTTCCATAACCAGTTCTTCCACGAGCTCTACCTTACAAATATATCCGGAATCTGACAAGTTCTCTCACACTTGCCTGCCTGGTCCAGACTGCTGTACCTCTTAGATCACAGCAATAGCCTCTTAGCTGATCTCCATGCTTCTATTCATTGCCTTCCAGAGTCTAGCGTCCTCCCAGAAGCCAGAGTGATCTTTAAAAAATGAAACTCCAGATCATGTCACACATACCTCTTTTCCCACTCTCCAGTCGTTTCTTACTGAGTTTAAAAAAACATCAAGAACCCCTGGCATGGCCCATGAGGTGCTGTGTAATCTGGCTATTTGGTTTATCTGCAGTTTCATTTCTTACCATGCATCTATCTCCCTCGGTGAAGCAGGCACCCTGGCTTCCTTGCTCTTCATCAGACATATCAAGGGCAGCCTTTGTGTTTGTTTCTCTTTCTTCTACCCAAATGTTTGTTTTCCTATATGCCCCTAGCTTGCTTTCTCACTAACTTAGTCACAAAAGTCACCTTATCGGAGCCTTGTTCCCTGGCCATCCTAGTAAAAGTGCATACACATTCTTTCCTACTTATCCCCATCAAACTCTGATATACATATTACTTTGTTCACTTTGTATACATCTATCTGTACATCCCTCATCCAAGTAGAATGTAAGCCTTCTGAGAACAGGCACTTACTTCATCTGTTTTGTTTTCTGTTATATCTTTTAGCACCTGGAGTACTGCTTAATACTCAACAATGGATCAATGGATCAATGGATGGATGAATAATGGCCTTTGGGTCTCCCAATTATTTGCTAGGTTCTTCTTGAAAAATGTTTTTCTCTAATCTACCCACAGATTCTTTTGGATTTGTACTATTTACCCTTTACTGTTTTCTTTAGTCAAGCACACACACTAAATCAATTTGTTCTGTCCCGAGGATAATTCGTGCCTAACCTATAGTACAAGATCTTTGTGACAACAGCTTTCTCTGATGCTCAGGAGCCTTTTATTGCCTTATTTGGGGCTTGTGATTTTGTTGAAGCTGACTGTGGTTATCTGAAGTCTGATTGCCAGTTAGCGCAGTTAAGGCAGGAATTACTCTGTGGATTTTATTGTTTAAAATACTAGAAGTTTTTGAGTGAGGACATCTTCAGGAAATTATGCTCGATGTGTACGGGAATTTTATATAGCTCCTCAGCATGATTGAGCCAAATAAAAGCGATTTAACTTTTCTTCCTTTTATGTTGATAATTTGTTTACATATCACTTAGTGAAGTGGCATTGAAATATATTAGAGATAAATGTAAGTGAATATAAAGAGAGACATGGGTTAAAATGAGTTTTATTATGGGTCCCATTTGGAAATATGAGGAATAGTGGAGACAGCAGAAATTTCTGAAGCAGGAAGAATTAAAAGGAAAGTTGAATCAGACATTCATTTTTATGTTGATGAATGGTGAAAATTATGTAAACAGAACTAAATAAAATAAATGCAATCAATACATAGTATTGTAATAGCAGTGCTAATGCATCATTCTTATTATAGCAGTGACTCAATATATTGAAATATCTTTACTAGTAAGGTTTTCAGAAATTGGCTTACACCCACATTAAGCGTGCCATAGACTTGAATGTAATTGTTTTCAGGTATAACATGAATGTAAAATAAATAAAGTTATAGGAGAGTTTTATTACAGCTCATGAGTATTGCTTTTTGTGGGTCACAATCTCAAAAATATTCCAAGGAAAAAAGGTCTTATAAAATAGGTGAAACAAACATAGAAAAGTCTAGTGCTTTAAACTGAATTGGTTGAGGACCCATTAAACATTTAAAAACTGGGCATAATTAAATGCTGGCATACCAGGAAGTATTACAGATCTTTTTCTTGTATCTTGAGCCCTCTATTACAGTATTGGAGAAAAAATTCTATATAGGAAAAAACAAACCCCAAACTTCCACCCACTCAACCAACCAAATAAATAAACAATAAAACAAATAACTCTGTTGACTTTTTTCTGTTAGATTTTTGTTTTAATAATGAAATAATTTATTGGCACGCTTAACTAAAGTGTCCAAGTTTCGGTAGGATGGCTGAGATTGCTTGTTAACTAGCCAAAATATCTTTGCCCATTCTTTCCTATTAACAGATTTTATTCAGGGAGGCAATATTTGTAGATTAAAGCAAAAACAAAAACAAACCCTAAATATCCTGCCTCTCCTATTGCTAGGTCTGGTTGTGTGTCATAGTTATGGTCAAATAGAGAAAAGTGGAAACACTTGGGTGAGGCTTCTAGGACTCAGCTAAAGTCAACTTGTACCCTTCATTTTTACTCTTTGCCCTTTTCCTTCTTTCTGCCGGAAAAAGAGAGATGAGTGGAACTCTAGCAGCCATCTTGAGGACAAAATGATGGAAAGTTTTTCGGATTGTGTTAGATTGATTGTGTTAGAGTCTTTGTTCCAGTCCTGGATTACCTATCTCCAGATTTCATTCATACAATTGACCTCTAATTTTTGAAATTTCTGTTACCAGCAGCTGAATACAATTCTGATATTATGCAGGTAGTCTTCAAGTCATCAAAGTAAAATTTGATGAGGTCTGTTGCTTCTGTTCTCTGTGGTTTTCCCACATTTGCCTTTCCCCATATGTCAGCTTTGTCATTAATCTGGCTTGCCTCATGAAAACAAAATGACCAGGAATTCTAGGCCTCACATCTGCACACTGTATTGCCAGAGCAAAGAAAAATTACCTTCTTTGCTATTAAAGACAAGTCTAGTGATTCCTTCTGCTGTCTCCACTATTCCTCATATTTCCAAATGGGACCTATAATAAAACTCATTTTAACCCATTTCTTTATATTCACTTACATTTATCTCTAATATATTTCAATGCCACTTCACTAAGTGATATGTAAACAAATTAACATAAAAGGAAGAAAAGTTAAATCGCTTTTATTTGGCTCAATCATGCTGAGGAGCTATATAAAATTCCAGTACACATCGAGCATAATTTCCTGAAGATGTCCTCACTCAAAAACTTCTAGTATTTTAAACAATAAAATCCACAGAGTAATTCCTGCCTTAACTGCGCTAACTGGCAATCAGACTTCAGATAACCACAGTCAGCTTCAACAAAATCACAAGCCCCAAATAAGGCAATAAAAGGCTCCTGAGCATCAGAGAAAGCTGTTGTCACAAAGATCTTGTACTATAGGTTAGGCACGAATTATCCTCGGGACAGAACAAATTGATTTAGTGTGTGTGCTTGACTAAAGAAAACAGTAAAGGGTAAATAGTACAAATCCAAAAGAATCTGTGGGTAGATTAGAGAAAAACATTTTTCAAGAAGAACCTAGCAATAATTGGGAGACCCAAAGGCCATTATCACTCCTAGGTTCCTAGGCTTGAAGGGATAAGAAGAGGCAAAATAGCATTATCAATTGCTATGAAATCTAGAACTGGAGAAGAGAGCTACCTGACAAAAGCAGCAACCTTCAGTTGAGTAATTGAACCACCACCAACCCACAGGCCTCCAGACAGAGAGAGCAGAGGTGAGAAATACTTTGAGTGCTCTCTCTCCAACCATCCTTTTCTTTTTTGGCAGAGCCTCCCATTGGTTGAACCCAAAAGGCAAAGAACCAGGAGGGTACAGTCTACAGAGATCAGCCTCTGGGGCCAAACCAGGAAGGAGACAATGGAGAGATGGAGAGTATCTCGGATGATGCCTGTCCCTCAGTAAGTTTGTGGCTTCCTCCTTATAGGTTTTTACCCTTATCTTTTAAATCTAAATGTGATTTGGGTTGCTTATCAGTCAGGGTTCTTACGGGAATCATAAGGCACATTCAGCTGGAATTTTTGAACTGGCTTTTTAGTGAAAGTATAGTTTATAAGAGTGTGGGTGTAATAGATTTGTTAATAAAGGAAATGGACATAGTGGGTAGAGATATCCAGGGAGAGCAAGAATGGGGAGTTGTCTCCCATAGGTCTGAAGGAACAGTGTAAATGCAGTTTGTTCGAAAGCTGAAATATTTATTTTAAACTGATGCTAGAAATGATATTGCGAGTACCATTTATAAATTGAGATGTCAAAATAATTTCAGAATCAACATTTTCAACTGATTTTATTCAATATCTAAATGTTATTAATTTTGTTAATAATTTCAAGAGATTCTTTCCAAATGATTCACATAAAATATAATTTCTATTTCCTGAATGGTAGTGTCTACAAAAGAAGTAATATGTACTTTATGATTGCTAAGAGAAAAATAGCAAACAATCTTTCAAACATCTAAATCTTTCAGAGTATATTTTAGCAGAAACTTCTAAATATCCTCTAGGCTTTACTGTTTGTCTTTTCATTTTAGAAATAGAACCTCTTGATTTTTAGTAGATCATATCCTCCCAATTAGAGACTAGATTCTCTTCCCTTCCTTGCAACAGTGTGATCATGTGACTAAGTTCTTGCCTAGGAAATGAATGGAAGGGATTCGTGCAACTTCTCTTGTAATTTGATTGAGTGTGAACTCCCCTTTATCTTTTTCCCACTTCTTGCAGGCTGGAGTGTTACTGGTCAGCTAGGTTTGACCATGCAGACAAGGGCACTGCCTAGGAAATGAGACAGGAGCAGAAAAGAGATGTGTTAGTCCAGGTCCTCCTGAAAGCAGATATCAAGAGGGGAGTAGATGTGCAAGAGATTTATTGGAGGAAGCACTTTTGAAGGATAAAGGGATTCCAAAGGAAGGATAATTGGGCAGGAAAAGTGAGACTCTTGTCTGAGAGATGGCAACATGTTATTAGAAAGTTTCAGCCAAGGTTACAAGGAGTCCTCTGGCTAAAATTGCCTGTTAGACAGACCTGTGCTCTGCAGAAAAGAGCTTTCATTGGTAGCTCAGTTGTATACATACTGGGGCCAGTGTGGCCTCCGTGGTAATGGATCCAGAAAAGTGACAGCTGGAGTCATTGGTCAAGTATGCTTCTTGCTTTGGGATATCTG
Organism: Physeter macrocephalus; assembly: GCF_002837175.3. Taxonomy (NCBI): domain Eukaryota; kingdom Metazoa; phylum Chordata; class Mammalia; order Artiodactyla; family Physeteridae; genus Physeter; species Physeter macrocephalus. Next base: position 70,123,777 of record NC_041215.1, on the reverse strand, counting down.
AGTGGTGGTTTTATGGTCACTATAAGAAAGATTTTGGATCCCTTGAGTAACTAAGGGAGCAGGTCTCCCTATCTGAAACGTTTTCCTTCTTCTTAACTGCTTGATTAGAGGAAATCAATTTCTATCTTTTTAAAGCTAATATATTTGGGGTACTTTGTTACAGAAACTTCTTTATTGTCCATAATAAGACATGTATGTACTGTATATAATTTGTGAAACAGAAAACAATTTATTGTCCTCATATTTTTTAAATTGTGTAAATTAGCTTTTCTAACTAGAAAATATGCTTTTGTCCAGTTTTGAGAAGAGTTTAGGTAATGTCTATCATTATCACATTAACATATTCATCTTAAGTGCTTTATTGATCCATTATAACCGTTACTTTTATAGTAGAAATATGCTTGTTGTATACCAGCTTCTAAGCCCCTGTTCACCAGCAGATAACACAGAGATCTTCTTTTGGGTTACAGAAAAAATTAGTTGGAGCTAGTGCTGTCCAGTAGTAATACAATGCAAGCCATTTTAAATGTTTAGGTAGTCACATTTGAAAAAGTAAAAATAAACAGATGAGATCATTTTAATGTGTTATATTTAGCCCAGTAAATCCAAAAGATTGTCATTTCAAAATGTAATGAATATAAAAATATTAATGAAATATTTTACATTGTTTTGTTGGTACTAAGTCCTTGAAGTCTGTTATGTATTCTGCATTAACAGCATACCTCAATTGGATGCTAAATTTTCATCTAAAATCCTTGATCTGTGTTGAGATTTATAAAGTTTATAGTTAAAAAGTAGATTCACATATAGAAGTTGTTCCAAATATACTTAAAATAATGAATTTAGTGTTTTAAAATTAAAATAAAAATGAATTAAAATGAAAAAAATCAGTCACACTTGCACAAGTGGCTGGTGGCTTCCATATTGGATAGCAAAGATGAATTAAGTCAATTAGAGTAATCCCATCCACTTTGCCTCAGTGGTTGTTTTCAGGCAGAAATCCCCATTGATTGATTAGAAAATCAAGTGTGTGGCATTCCCCTTGCCATGAGATTATTTTTTGGTTGTCCCTCAAAGTTAAACTCAAGATGTGTGTTCTATAGGTGGTCACATGATACTGTCCCTGCTATAGCTACTCATTTCTGCCTGCCATTATAACACAGAAGCAGCCACAGATGATAATTAAATAAATGAGGATAGCTGTGTTCCAATAAAATTTTATTTATGGACATTAAGAAAATTTGAATTTCGTATAATTTTCATGTTCCACAAAGTGTTACTCTTCTTTTGACTTCTTCCAACCATTTAAAGGTGTAAAAACAACTTTTAGCCTGCAGGCCATACAAAAACATGTAGTGAGCCAGTGTTTTCCTGCAGGTCTGATTTACAGACCCCTGCTCTATTGCCTTAGAAATAAAAAAGGAAGTAAATCTCTTGCAATCATGAGAGGACATAGTGTGGAGATGAACTGACATTCCGAAATGGGCCCAGAAAGCTGAGGGACTTAGAGACAAATGGACTTAACAGTCTTTGACTCTGTCTGAAGACCATTTTCCTCCCACTCTTCTCGGTTACATTGGTCAAAAAACAGCCTTCCTTGTTTAAGCCAGTTTAATTTGGATTTTCTGTTACTTGTAATATAAATAGTCCTACCTTACACAAAACAATGTCCTGTTTTACTTCCTTGTGAAGTTCTGAAACAGGTGCTTATTTTACATTAATATTACTTGATATACTCAATGATAGGATAGCATATACATAATATGTGTGTTGTGTGCTATGGCAGATAGTATATGAGATGTCATTTACTCTATCGAGAGTGAAGACTAGTGCAATAATGATGAGTTTAGCCATGGAGTGAATCTTCTTAAAACTAATCTTTAAGTTTTAAAGACATATGCCCAAAGTTAGACTATTATTTATTTAAAAGTAATAAATTCAGATGGGACTTCCCCAGTGGCTCAGTGGTTAAGAATCCGCCTGCCGGTGCAGGGGACACAGGTTCGAGCCCTGGTCCGGGAAGATCCCACATGCCGAGGAGCAACTAAGCCCGTGCGTCACAAATACTAAGCCTGCGCTCTAGAGCCCGTGCGCCACAACTACTGAAGCCCGTGAGCCTAGAGCCCGTGCTCCGTAACAAGAGAAGCCACCTCAGTGAGAAGCCCGCGCACTGCAACGAAGAGTAGCCCCCGCTCACCACAACTAGAGAAAGCCCGCATGCAGCAAGGAAGACGCAACGCAGCCAAAAATTAGTTAATTAATTAATTTTTAAAAATTCAGATGGATAGAGACTCAAGAGGATTTAAGTGAATTGCTTGGATGACATTGCCTTCAGTGGCTGATTTGGGTTTTGAAACATCATCTGCTTGGCTCTGAAGCCTGGACTCTTTTTAATGTGCTATGCCGTCACATAAATGAATAAGTTCTGAGATAGCTCTAAGCCTTTTATTTTTAATTTACTAATTTATTACAGTAATACAAAAAAATGAATAGCTGGATTCAAATTCAAGATAGAGAAGAATAAATTCTACTTCAAACCAAACTGATGAATTTTAAAGAATTGTGCATAGAGCTATTGTTCAGAAGGTCAGAGGAAATTGAAAAATTGTCAAGATACATGTTAAAAATTTATTAGAATAATGATGACTTTCTCCCTTACCAATGCTTATCAAAATTAAAACAGTATATTAATTTCCAGAGTTTTATATCAAATTAAAAATAGGTTGAATGAGTCAAGTGATCTAATCAACATTTGCTTGAATTTCACTCTATAAATTCTTGGTAAAAGCTATTGGCATCTTTTTCTCCTTTAAGACTTATTTAGTAGGACAATTTTGCTGCTTTTTTTTCATTTAAAATAAAATGAGTTCTACTCTCACAATATATTTCACATAGTATTAAATATTTTTATGTTTTTATTTGAACACTAGCCATAGAATGAATATTCTAAGTCATATAAACTGTAATAGCAATGCTAATATATCTTTTTATTTGCTCATTTGAAATAAAATTAATATGGGTGTATAATAAAATCTTGAGTACACTGAATATTTGAATTTTTACAGAGAGCAGCCCTGACTGACACTAAGATCATATCTATTTCCTTGGTAGCAGAACTAAGCATTTACTTCAGTTCTTATAAATATATTGTCTCTCAATACACACTCATTGATTCTTTAACCATAATCCTAGGAAGAGCAACTGCGAATCTGTTTGATTGCTAAGCTCAAGGAATATTTTACATTATGTCAAAATGATTAATCAGTTAAGGTAAATGTCCACTGTGACTAGCAAAGTCTACTCAACAATACAACCATTTCATGTATGCAGACAATTTCAATTTAAAAAACTATTTCATATTTTACAGCCAATTAACATATTGAATTTCCCAATTTTTAACTGGCTTCAAATTGCACAGTTCAAGTTATATCCCAATACTGATATTTGTACTACACTAGTCTATAATGTTTTGTGGGAGACTGTGGTCCGGAATTCTAGATATGAATCCAAGCCAGTCAGTTGCTACTTTTATGCTATTCAACAACGTTAAGGGCATGCTCTAAGTGGCCTTCTATTTACAAGTTTTATTTCTCTGCCAAAATGAAGGGAGCAAAATAAACCCATGAATAACTGAGACCATTAAACCATTAAAATAAAATTTGTATCTTTTTTTTTTTGTGGTATGCGGGCCTTCCTCTGTTGTGGCCTCTCCCGTTGCGGAGCACAGGCTCCGGACGCGCAGGCTCAGCGGCCATGGCTCACGGGCCCAGCCGCTCCACGGCACGTGGGATCCTCCCAGACCGAGGCGCGAACCCGGTTCCCCTGCATCGGCAGGCGGACGCGCAACCACTGCACCACCAGGGAAGCCCCCTAAAATTTGTATCTTGAAGGGAGTCACCCTCATTTATCATTCATTTGCTCCACGGTTCAATGAATGATCTAAATAGTACTGTAAAATTAAATTTTTATTTAGTGCTGATGAAATATTTATTTATTAAAAATGTAGTCATCTGCAATCAAATTTTTACTTCAGTCTGTATATTTGGAATCTGCTGATAGTTACTGGAAGCTGTTTGGGGATTGGAACACTCAGCACTATTGTATTGTGATCAATAATTAAATTTAGTGCTGACATGCATCTAGTTTATGCAGCCGTCTCTGACAATCCCATCTTGCAAAATTAAACCTTTCCAATTTATTTAATAGAGGCCGTGAACAATAAAATAATTCAGATGAGTACCAATGTAGGATTATTTCTGGTCAATATTACTTTATTATAAATTGGGTCCACATACTCATTAGTAAATTAACTGTCAAATCGGAAAACAGCCTTTTTTTGTTTAAAGGTAATTATTGGTACTGAAGACAAGAAGGCACTTAACCTTGCTGTACAGTTGTCCTTACCACAGTGTTTTTTATTCTAGACTATAACTAACCCATCAAAGCTGCAGAAGGAAAATAATTAGTGATATTAAATGGATGAAATGTTAACTATTACAAAGCCATAACTGTTTAGATACAGAGAGTATAACTAGATAATAATAGGCTTTTATAATTACTTGAATTCTGGCTTTATTTTTGAGATATTTAAGTTTTTGCCACCTGAAAAATCTACTGGAAAGAAAAGAAACACTGATGTAGAAAGAATTCTATTTAAGAAATATAGGTTAAAAGTGGCTGATTTTTTTCATTAAAATCATAAAAAATGCTTCTAGTTTTTTGTGAGATTTGACAATTTGTAAGTTCTTTTAAAAAGCTATCTTTAGAAAAATAGTCTCTCTCTCTCATGTGATGTTTTTTCACAGTTTTCTAATTTTTTCACCATGTTAATTAACCAGTTCAGTCACTGCTTGAATCCACTAAATTATTTTAAAGAATTAGCCTACCCAAATGCATTAAGTGACTTATTTTTCTACTTTGCTTTCTTATTTGTACAGAAATTTAGAAGAGTCTTGAATAGACATTATCCTATTATATCAATGCAGAGAAGTATAATTAGTGCAATTGTATTTTAAATGTTAGTCTTCCAAACACACTTAAAAATGCAAAGCATATTGCACCTACATTATGACTGAATGAATGGATATCCTTTTGTATTACACGTTTCTATATTATCAGATAAGTAAGAGGTATTATTTTTCAATGTTTGTACCAAATACAAATCTGATGGAGAAGCGCTGAGTCTTATTGTATTGATCGCTGCTACACCTATCAAAGAATTGAAAGAGAGTGAAGAGAAAGTGGCATATATTCATTCTATTGATGTTGTATGTTATCAATAATCTCCACCTCAAGAAGTTCCCAAATTGCATTTGTTAACTGTCTCATCTATTTACTAAATTGTTCAGAATTCACAAAGAACACCAATATGCTATTTGTATCTTGGAAATATACTATACCTACATTTTAATCACTGAGTTTGTATTCAGACCAGAGAGACCATGAACTAAATGTTAAATAATGAAAATTCAGCATGTTAAATAATACACTATTGACTGAAATAAAATGACTCTAGTTTATTCAGCTTACCCATTCATTCTCAGAAATAAGGTGAAAAAATAGATACCCATAAAGAAATGTCTTATAGGTACCAAAATTATTTTCATGACTAAAGGAAGCTTTGACATTCTTTTATTATTTTACTTCTAAATGTAGTTGCTACATAGTTGAGGTCTTTGAGAAATATTATTATTTTATCATGTGGCCTGTGCAGAGCATTGTTATGTGATCAAGTGCTTGGAAACATTTTGTTTAATTTATTCTTGTATAAATTTTAGTTCCCTCCTTTTTCTAAGCTCGGATCCCTTGTCCCTATTAAGGAATGGTGGCTGAAAACCTAGAGGTGAACCAGTTGCCCACCACATTTCAAGAAGACTAACTCTTTGTACTATTACATGTTCTTTATCTTCTCTTTGGTTCTGTGTGTTGACTATGCACTAGCTTACACCAAACCTCCCGGTGCCGACTCATTTCTACCATGATTTCTAACACTGTCTCAGCTCATTCTTTTGTGCGAATAAGAAAAAAGTAATCTGCTATTAAGGCTTAAAATAATTTTTACTATTTATTTGTGATGCTTGCTCAATCACCATCAGTATCATTAGCATTGTAATATTTATTAAATAGCTCTCTTCTAATGCTAATCTTATATAGTTCTCAAAATCAGTGAAACACAGTTTCTGACCTCTTCGAATTTACCACTTTAAAGATCAATGTGCATAAGTAAAGACTTATACCATTGAAATTTGTGAGAGTAAGTGTAAGAGGAAAACCTCTAATATAGACTTCATGCTGTCTTCATGGGTTAGTGTTAATGGGCTGCATATTGTGAAATATGATAGGGGGAGATACAAATGGCCTCCTTTTCCATTTAGCCAGGGAAGGTTTCATTGGACTTGGTTGTGGACAGTGATGTATAAAGCAGTGGCTCTGTCCAGCCTGGAGCTACAGATCCCTCCGGTAATATTGGAGAAGAGGAGGGTGTTTGCCTGCTAAGTAGTGTTGACCCTCTTTCTTCATTGGCCAGGTTTCCACTTGTACCATTCAGGGGTGATGAGAATCAGCTTATGTGTGAGAAAATCTGGAGGTCAAGCATATTCAGGGGTAGGTCTATTAATATCATAAAACCAAAGCCACATTCAGGCAAAGGTATAATGAAGTTTTGTGAAGTTCAGTTATTGTTTATAAAGTCACGCGACTAGACTTTGGATGCTTAGTAGAAGTATCAAATGGCACTTTTGCCATTTGATCATGGCAAATCATGATCATGAGATAGATCGTGTCATTCTCTCTGCAGCTCTCCAATGACTTTCCATTTTGTGCAGACTAAAAGACAAAGTCCATACAAGAAGCAGTGTTTCCCATTCTCATGCCCACCCTTTCTATTTCCACTATTACCTCCTAAGTGCACCTCCCCTCACTCACTCTGCCCCAGTTGCATTCACCCCAACTTACTCTCCCAACATCACACCAGGCTTGCTCTTTTTAAAAAATTTGTATTGGATTATAGTTGATTTACAATTTTGTGTTAGTTTCAGATGTACAGCAAAGTGAACCAGTTATACATATACATATATCCCTCTTTTTTAGATTCTTTCCCCATATAGGTCATTACAGAGTACTGAGTAGAGTTCCCTGTACTATACAGTAGGTCCTTATTAGTTACCTATTTTATATATAGTAGTGTGTATATGTCAATCCCAGTCTCCCAATTTATCCCTCTCCCCCTTCCCCCCAGTAACCATAAGTTTGTTTTCTACATCTGTGACTCTACTTCTGTTTTGTAAGTTCATTTGTACCATTTTTTTAGATTGCACATAAAAGTGATATCATATGACATTTGTCTTTCTCTGTCTGACTTACTTTACAGTATCTCTAGATCCATCCATGTTGCTGCAAATGGCATTATTTCGTTCTTTTTTTATGGCTGAGTAATATTCCACTGTATGTATGTACCACATCTTCTTTATCCAATCCTCTGTCAATGGACATTTAGGTTGCTTCATGTCCTGCCTATTGTAAAGAGTGCTGCAGTGACCATTGGGGTGCGTGTATCTTTTCGAATTATGGTTTTCTCCGGGTATATGCCCAGGAGTGGAATTGCTGGATCATGTAAATTGGTATAGCCACTATGGAGGACAGTATGGAGGTTCCTTAAAAAACTAAAAATAGAGCTACCATATGATTCAGCAGTCCCAATCCTGAGCATATATCCAGAGAAAACCATAATTCGAAAAGATACATGCACCAAGCTTGCTCTTATCCTAGGGCCCTGTGCAGAGTGGTTGATTCCTTCACCTTCCACAAGTCTTTACCTTGATCAACTTTTTCATTATATTTTTTCCCCATAACACCTTTTATATAAAATGTAAGCTATATATATTTTATATACAATGTAATAGATATAATTATACATTTATATTAAATATAAGCCCCTTGAGATTTGGGATCTCTGCAGTGGTAGACTGGTAAATGTCTAACAATCAGCTCTCTGGGGAGAAAAAGCCCTGATTTGTAACATAGGCCAGTTACTATGGTGTAAATATTCCCATCCTGTTTATTTCAAGCTACCAAGGTTTAATGAGCAACTTGCAAAATTGCTCAAGATGTAAAAATAAGCTTTCAGAAATTAGTACAAACTGGCTTCAGCATACTGCTGGATTTTTGTCTCTTCTGCTCTTGGATGTATTCCTAGTACATAGAACAGTGCCTACCAGTTATTAGATATTTGACATGTAGTGAATGATTGAGGAACCTAGGAGGTGATCTAAAGGCAATTAGTAGAAAAAATAAACCTTGCCATGATAGCTCTTTGCTTAAAATCCTTAGAATATAAGAATATAATATTCTTAGCATATATAGAGAGCCCATCAAGATTTGGGTGCTGCCTACTTCTGCAACCTTTTCTCTTACCACCAGTTCCTGAATTACATTTTATGATATTGCTAAAGAAAAATCTATGATCATTTCCTGCCTGTCTCACATGACTTCATTCCTCTGCAACTTTGCATGTGCTTCTCCAAAAGCCTGAAATATCTCCCCCATATCATCTGCCTAGTAGACAGCTAAAATTATTGCAAACGTACATACGTGACCATCGCACTCTCAGTAAAGCTTTCCCAGAATACTCTTCCTACTCTTTTCAAGACATAGACAGAGTCAAACACTTCCTCATCACTATTACATCTGTTCTTTACACATACTCCTTCCCTTAGTTCCCACTTATTTCCTTCCTCATCACTGCACAGATATTTTTCTTTTTTGTATTAGACCCAGTTTTAATTTTCATTTTTGCACCTTAATGTTTAAATTGCAAAAGTAATACATACTCATTTTTTAAAAGTACAAAAAAGAAAGACGCATATAAATTAAAAAGCAGAAGTTTCCTTTAACTCATATATACATTAGCATCTTTGATTAATGACTGTAAAACTATTTAGTGTCTGAATTATATCTCCAATACTCATGAAATCATATTCCATTGTAATTCTATAGATATGTTTATATCTCTATCACTAGATTGTGAGCATTTTGAGAATACGTTGCATTCTTCCTCGTTTCCCCAGCCCCTAACACGACACTTGGCACATGGCAAGTCAAAATAAATGCTTGGTAATGAGACCAAAACAGCCATGCTTGTTAAGACCACAACTACAGAGAAGATTCTGACTGCTGATGTGTGGAGGTTATTCTGGAACTATTGTAGAATGACCTTCAGTAGCCAGTCTTCTTTTTTTCCAGACCATAAAAGATTCAGCTATAATAATAGTGACTTTTAACTGTCGACTAGGCTCTCATTAGACGAGATCTTGTCCACAAACAGTTTTTAGGTGTTGTTGATGAAGTGGGTTCAGAACCCGGATGTGAAGTCTATAATGCAGTGAAGGTATGTGATTCTTACACTTGCTAAAATGTTTAAGGAGGGTTGCTGCATAAAGGTACCTCATTATACCAAAACTGTGTATCATAATTACTGGCTGCATAATGCATAAATGAAATATGCATAATCTAAAGATTTAATTCACAGAATTTAATGTCTGTGAAGAAGAAAGAGAAGCTAGACTTGGAGCAGAATAGCTGTACTTGAAACACAGCTATAATCCTTAGTAATCATATGAACTTGGGTCAGTCCTTTGAGCTACAAATTCTTAGCTCTGGAAAGGCAATAATATCTGTCTCGAAGTGTTAAAACAAGGATTATTCCTTTAGTTTTTGTTGTTGCCGTTTTACAACAACACTTTCTGCATGCCAGACACTTATATATAGCACTTTCTGCATGCCAGACACTTATATATAGTACTTACTGCATGCTAGAAATTATATAGCACTTTCTGCATGCCAGACACTTACATATAGCAGTTTCTGCATGCTAGAAATTATATAGCAGTTTCTGCATGCCAGACACTTATATAGAGCACTTTCCGCATGCCAGACACTTATATAGAGCACTTTCCACATGCCAGACTCTTATATATAGCCCTTTCTGCATGCCAGATACTTATATATAGCACTCTCTGCATGCCAGACACTTGTATATAGCACTTTCTGCATGCTAGAAATTATATAGCACTTTCTGCTTGCCAGACACTTATATATAGCGCTTTCTGCATGCTAGAAATTATATAGCACTTACTGCATGCCAGACACTTATATATAGCACTGTCTGCATGCCAGACACATATATATCACTTTCTACATGCTAGAAATTATATAGCACTTTCTGCATGCCAGACACATATATAGCACTTTCTGCATGCTAGAAATTATGTAGCACTTTCTGCATGTCACTTATATATAGCACTTTCTGCATGCCAGACACTGTCCTAAGAATTTTATAAATATAACTCATTTAGTCTTCTTGACAACATTTTGAGGTCTGTACAGTTGCCATCACAGTCACTTTACAGATGAGGAAACCAAAGCATGTTAAATCTTGCCCTTAGCCACACAGAGAATAAATCATGGACCAGCTTTCCAACCCAGGCTACCTGTTTTCTGAACCACCCTGTGACCTTGTTTTGGGAAGTATTTTATAAAATCTAAAGAGTTTTGTAAATGAAAGGCATAATTATTACAAATTAATTTTTCAGCGTCAGTGTTTAGTATCCTTAAGTTTTTTTCTTCCCCCTGCTTATAAGCTGTAGGGCCAAACCTGAAAATAACCCTAGCTACTGTGATTTAATATCTTGTGACAATATTGTTGTTATTACAAATAATAAAATGTTATGTGAAAAGCAGAATTTATCTTTGCCCTGAAGTAAAGGGCAGAGGGTAAGTAGGGGTCAGTGTGGAGAAAAGTCCAAGCTGATTCATAAACCTTTAATGATATTATGTTCTCAAGCTCTTAGACCCAGCTTGGCTCTGGGAATTATATGATAGTTACTACAGCTGCTCATTTCCAAATTCCATTTGTATGTAAACTAAAATGGAGCAGACAGGCTGCAAATTTGGCCTGTGTCACACTTATTGTCTCTGCTTCCCTGAGCATCTTATATTTGGGAATTTAAAGGTCTTGGGTAGTTAGTGAAGAATTTTGCTGATATTTAAATCTAGAAATAGTCTTATTTAATGATTTAATATGATCTGATGTGAGGACTTTATTCAATAGATAGCAATCGGGTAAGCCAATAGATATAAATTTCAGGAAATTCTTATAAGAATGTCCAAGTGCATAGTAAGATGATAAAAGTATTTTTTCAATATGTACAAATGCAAGGTAAAACTTTGAGAGTAAGCTAATCCAAACTAGATTTGTAGGATTCTGGACTTATAATGATAATCAAGAGTTATGATTCTGTTAAAAATCAAATTGAATATATTACTGTGATTTTAATGTCCAATAGGATGTTGACTATTAACATAGAAGCACACTGGAAATTAAAAAAATTAAATTCAATTGTACAAGATTCTGATACTTATCATCTGAGGTACTACTTGCAATTGTTTTTATTACACCTCAAGAAAGACATAATAGAATCCTAAGAGGCACAAGGAAGAGTAGCAGAAATCATCAGTGGAAGTGAGCCACTGAGCTATGGGTTAGGAAACCACCTAAAGCAGATTAGTGCGTATTAAACATTGAAAAGATAAAGGTTACAAAGTGATTGAAAGCTACAAACTCACCTAAGGAATAGGGAGAGGAAGGAGAGTACACTTGAAGCTTAAGATAAAGAAATTTAGAAAAGGTAAAAACAAAGTATAACCACATAGGTTGGGAGACAGTTTTAGGAGTTTATTGTTCTGATGCTGAAAACTTAAATAAATTCAAAATAGATTTAGAATAATCCTTGAAACTGAACCCTAAATTGGATTGCCATGAGAAATGAAGGTATTTTTAAATTTTGAAAAAAAAATGGTACAAGATACTTGCACATGATGTCTCTCAATTTCTCTATAAGATAAACAACCATGGGGCTAATTTAATGAGAACGGGCTGGAGTTCTTTCATTATATCAAGTTGTTAAAATATTTTCATTCCTCTCTTTTGGTTACATATGGTCTTTATTGATTGGACCCCAGGACTATTCTGTATCACAATTAGTTTGAACTAGATTTTTATGCTTAGGATAGATTTAGGACATTAAAAAAATTGACAGTTGGTACTATGAGGTAGTCGAAATGTTCTTCATTTCTGAGGTGAGGTAAATTTGATGATCAGAAGTTAAGATAGAAAGCATTTGATTGAGAAAAATAATTTATTAGGGAGAGGAAGTGAAATGGCTTTGGAGTCATAAAGACATTTTCATTTGTCATGTGCTTTTTAGGTGTTTGAGCTTGGGCAAGTTAATTAACATTCTTGAGCCTCTGTTTTCTGATCCATGAAACAAGGTGATTATTAGGATTAAATGAGAGAATCTATGTAAAACACTTACCCCGGTGCCTGGTGCAGAGTAAACACTCAATAATTATTGGCTAATAATCATATTAATGACATTAAAAATAAAATAACACCATTCTGAGTACATGAGTATATTCAGAGATGGGATCTTAGACATTGTCTAAATTAAGCATATTGCTTAATAGTTGAGGAAAATGGGGTCCATAGAAATTGAGAACTTTTTGCTCTTTCATTAGGCATTATAATTCAATCAGTGTTGGTGGCAAAGTAGGCCATCTGAAGAAGAATTAGGTTTCCTAAAATGTTCCCTGAACACAACCTGCAGATGCATTTCAGGGATAGATATACATTTTAGAAATAAAGCAGATTTGATGTGCTTCTATTAATTGTGATTTCTTGACCATGTATCATGTTCCAGGTAGTTTTTTGCACATGATTTCTTTTAATCTTCACAATGGCCTATGGAGATAGGAACAGTTATTTTTCCGCCATTTTATAGATGAGGGAACTGGAGTACAGAAAGCTGTAGTGATTTGCTCAGGTCTTAAAACTAGTAAGTGGTAGAACAAGATTTTGAGTGTAAATCTCATTGACTCAATAGATCATGCTCTTACCCCATGTTCTACACTATTAGGGAAGGAAAAAGACAGTCTTGGAATAATGTCATTTTATCATGGTTATCCATACACCAACACTTAGAGGCAGGTCAAAACAGGTGATATAGACATTTTCTTCGAGACAGGATGCTTGGTTTCAACTTTATTACAGTGCAATGAAAGTATCTTTGTTGAGCCCAGTACATTATTGTCATCTCCCTCTTTCCCTTCTCTACAAAATATGGGTAAATATACTTCAGCAAGATGTTTAGAAACTTAACATTATTGATTAGACATTTTTACATTAATAACCCAATTTTGCTCACAATAAACACATCTGGACCTCTGTCACTGAACTCCCATGATTCTTAAAAGAAGGGATCTTGTTCATAATAATCTCAATTTCTTTTCTTTTTTAACATCTTTATGGGAGTATAATTGCTTTACAATGGTGTGTTAGTTTCTGCTGTATAACAAAGTGAATCAGCTATACGTATACATATATCCCCATATCTCCTCCTCTCCCTATCTCCCTCCCACCCTCCCTATCCCACCCCTCTAGGGGGTCACAAAGCAGGGAGCTGATCTCCCCGTGCTATGCGGTGGCTTCCCACTAGCTATCTATTTTACATTTGCTAGTGTACCTATGTCAAGATCTCTTATTTAAGGTCTCCAGGTGATGCAGCTGCTTCCCACTAGCTATTTTACACTTAGTAGTGTATATATGTCAATGCTACTCTCTCACTTCATCGCAGCTTACACTTCCCCCTCCCCGTGTCCTCAAGTCCATTCTCTATGTCTGTGTCTTTATTCCTTACCTGCCCCTAGGTTCCTCAGAAACTTTTCTTTTTTTCTTTTTAGATTCCATATATGTGTGTTAGCATATGGTATTTGTTTTTCTCTTTCTGACTTACTTCACTCTGTATGACAGACTCTATGTCCATCCACCTCACTACAAATAACTCAATTTCATTTCCTTTTATGGCGAGTAATATTCCATTGTATATATGTGCGACATCTTCTTTATCCATTCATCTGTTGATGGACACTTAGGTTGCTTCCATGTCCTGGCTATTGTCAATAGAGCTGCAATGAACATTTTGGTACATGACTCTTTTTGAATTATGGTTTTCTCAGGATATATGCCCAGTATGGGGATTGCTGTGTCCTATGGCAGTACTATTTTTAGTTTTATAAGGAACCTCCATACTGTTCTTCATAGTGGCTGTATCAATTTACATTTTACTTTTCTCTACACCCTCTCCAGCATTTATAGTTTGTAGATTTTTTTGATGATGGCTATTCTGACTGGTGTGAGGTGATACCTCATTGTAATTTTGATTTGCATTTCTCTAATAATTAGTGATGTTGAGCATTCTTTTATGTGTTTGTTGACAATCTGTATATCTTCTTTGGAGAAATATCTACTTAGGTCTTCTGCCCATTTTTGAATTGGTTTGTTTGTTTTTTTGATATTGAGCAGCATGAGCTGCTTGTAAATTTTGGAGACTAATCCTTTGTCACATGCTTCATTTGCAAATATTTTCTCTCATTCTGAGGGTTGTCTTTTCGTCTTGTTTATGGTTTCCTCTGCTGTGCAAAAGCTTTTAAGTTTCATTAGGTCCCATTTGTTTATTTTTGTTTTTTATTTCCATTTCTCTAGGAAGTGGGTCAGAAATGATCTTGCTGTGATGTATGTCATAGAGTGTTCTGCGGAAGTTTTCCTCTAAGAGTTTTGTAGTGTCTGACCTTACATTTAGGTCTTTAATCCATTTTGAGTTTATTTTTGTGTATGGTGTTAAGGAGTGTTCTAATTTCATTCTTTTACATGTAGCTGTCCAGTTTTCCTAGCACCACTTATTGAAGAGACTGTCTTTTCACCATTGTATATTCTTGACTCCTTTATCGAAGCAAGGTGACCATATGTGCGTGGGTTTATCTCTGGGCTTTCTATCTTGCTCCATTGATCTATATTTCTGTTTTTGTGCCAGTACCATACTATCTTGATTACAGTAGCTTTGTATAATAGTGTGAAGTCCAGGAGCCTGATTTCTCCAGCTCTGTTTTTCTTTCTCAAGATTGCTTTGGCTATTAGGGCTCTTTTGTGTTTCCATACACATTGTGAAATTTTTTGTTCTGTTTCTGTGAAAAATGCCAGTGGTAGTTTGATAGGGGTTGCACTGAATATGTAGATTGCTTTGGATAGTATAGTCATTTTCACAATGTTGATTCTTCCAATCCAAGATCATGGTATATCTCTCCATCTGTTTGTATCATATTCAATTTCTTTCATCAGTGTCATAGTTTTCTGTATACAGGTCTTTTGTCTCCTTAGGTAGGTTTATTCCTAGGTTTTTATTCTTTTTGTTGCAGTGATAAATGGGAGTGTTTCCTTAATTTCTCTTTCATATTTTTCATCATTAGTATATAGGAATGCAAGATATTTCTGTGCAT
>NC_041215.1:70093901-70107477 GCF_002837175.3 Physeter macrocephalus | reverse complement strand
GGTTTATCAATTTTGTTTATCTTCTCAAAGAACCAGCTTTTAGTTTTATTGATCTTTGCTATTGTTTCCTTCATTTCTTTTTTCATTTATTTCTAATCTGATCTTTATGATTTCTTTCCTTCTGCTAACTTTGGGGGGGTTTTGTTCTTCTTTCTCTAATTGCTTTAGGTGTAAGTTTAGGTGGTTTATCTGAGATGTTTCTTTTTTCTTGAGGTAGGATTGTATTGCTATAAACTTCCCTCTTAGAACTGCTTTTGCTTCATCCCATATGTTTTGGGTCGTTCTGTTTTCATTGTCATTTGTTTCTAGGTCTTTTTTTATTTCCTCGTTGATTTCTTCAGTGATCTCTTGGTTATTAAGTAGTGCATCGTTTAGCCTCCATGTGTTTGTATTATTTACAGATTTTTCCTGTAATTGATATCTAGTCTCATAGCATTGTGGTCATAAAAGATACTTGGTACCCATGAGCACTTGAGAGAAATGTGTATTCTGTTGTTTTTGGATGGAATGTCCGATAAATATCAATTAAGTCCCTCTTTTTCAGTGTATCATTTAAAGCTTGTGTTTCCTTATTTATTTTCATTTTGGATTATGTGTCCATTGGTGAAAGTGGGGTGTTAAAGTCTCCTACTATGATTGTGTTACTGTCAATTTCCCCTTTTATGGCTGTTAGAGTTTGCCTTATGTATTGAGGTGCTCGTGTGTTGCATGCATAAATATTTACAATTGTTATATCTTTTTCTTGGATTGATCCCTTGATCATTATGTAGTGTCCTTCCTTTTTCTTAATTGTTGTGGTTTGTTATTGTAGGTCTTTTGCTTCTCTTGTGTTTCCTGCCTAGAGAAGTTCCTTTAGCATTTGTTGTAAAGCTGGTTTGGTGGTGCTGAATTCTCTTAGCTTTTGCTGTTCTGTAAAGGTTTTAATATCTCTGTCGAATATCAATGGGATCTTTGCTGGGTAGAATAACCTTGGTTGTAAGCTTTTCCTTTTCATCACTTTAAATATGTCCTTTCACTCCCTTCTGGCTTGCAGAGTTTCTGTTGAAAGATCAGCTGTTAACCTTATGGGGATTCCCTTGTATGTTATTTGTTGTTTTTCTGTTGCTGCTTTTAATATTTTTTCTTTGTGTTTAATTTTTGATAGTTTGATTAATATCTGTCTTGGCGTGCTTCTCCTTGGATTTATCCTGTATGGGACTCTCTGCGCCTCCTGGACTTAATTAACTATTTGCTTTCCCATATTAGGGAAGTTTTCAACTATAATCTCTTCAAATATTTTCTCAGTTCCTTTCTTTTTTCTCTTCTTCTTCTGGGACCTCTATAATAATTCGAATGTTGGTGCGTTTAATGTTGTCCCAGAGTTGTCTGAGACTGTCCTCAATTCTTTTCATTCTTTTTTCTTTATTCTGCTTTGTGGTAGTTATTTCCACTATTTTACCTTCCAGGTCACTTATCCATCTTCTGCCTCAGTTATTCTGCTATTGATTCCTTCTAGAGAATTTTAAATTTCTTTTGTTGTGTTGTTCATCATTGTTTGTTTGCTCTTTAGTTCTTCTAGGTCCTTGTTAAGCGTTTCTTGTATTTTCTCCATTCTGTTTCCAAGATTTTGGATCCTCTTTACTATCATTACTCTGAATTCATTTTCAGGTAGGCTGCCTATTTCCTCTTCATTTGTTTGGTCTGGTGGGTTTTTACCTTGCTTGTTCATCTGCTATGTATTTCTCTGTCTTCTCATTTTGTTTTAATTACTGTGTTTGAGGTCTCGTTTTCTCAGGTTGCAAGTTCATAGTTCCCATTGTTTTTGGTGTCTGCCCCCTGTGGCTAAGGTTTGTTCAGTGGGTTGTGTGGGCTTCCTGGTGGAGGGGACTAGTGCCTCTGTTCTGGTGGATGAGGCTGGATCATGTCTTTCTGATAGGCAGGACCACGTCTGCTGGTGTGTTTTGGGGTGTCTGTGACCTTACTATGATTTTAGGCAGCCTGTCTGCTAATGGGTGGGGTTGTGTTCCTGTCTTGCTAGTTGTTTGGCATAGGGTGTCCAGCACTGTAGCTTGCTGGTCATTGAGTGGAGCTGGGTCTTAGCTCTGAGATGGAGATCTCTGGGAGAGCTCTCGCCAGTTAATATTACATGGAACCGGGATTTCTCTGGTGGACCAATGTTCTGAACTCAGGTCTCCCACCTCAGAGGCACAGGCCTGACACCTGGCTGGAGCACCAAGACCCTGTAAGCCACACGGCTAGGTATGTGGGGAGTTTCTTGCCTTTTGGGAAGTCTGAAGTCTTCTTCCAACGTTCAGTAGGTGTTCTGTAGGAGTTGTTCCACAGGTAGATGTATTTCTGATGTATTTGTGGGGAGGAAGGTGATCTCCACCTCTTACTCCTCCGCCATCTTGAAGGTCTCTCACAATCTCAATTTCTTTTTAGTTATCATCATCATTGACTGTTTTTGCACCGACTATGTGTAAACATCTAGGCTAGGTACTGGTGGTTCTAACACAAAATTCCTGTCTTCAAAGATCTTATAAGATATTTAGGGAAATAAGACCTTTCACTGTATAAATCATAATTTAAACAATTGACAACATTTAGGCAATTGCAATCATAAGTTTAATATGAATTGTTAAGATGGAACAAATGCAACCTCTGTTTTGGCTGAGGAAAGAAATACAGCATAACTTATTTTATTGTACTTCACTTTATTGAGCTTCACAGATGTTGCATTTTTTTACAAATTGAAGGTATGTGACAACCATGCATCCAGCAAGTGTTTTGGTGACATTTTTCCAATAGGATTTGCTCACCTCATGTCTCTGTATCACCTTTTGGTAATTCTCACAATATTTTAAACTTTTTAATTATTATTATGTTTGTTATGCTGCTGTGTGATCAGTGATCTTTGAAGTTATTATGTAATTGCTTTGGGGTGCCATGAACTGCGCCCATATAAGACAGCAGGCTTAACAGATAAATGTTATGAATGTTCTGACTGCTGCCCTAACCGGTTATTCCTTTGTCCCTTTCCTTATACTTGGGCCTCCCTATTTCCTGAAACACAACAGTATTGAAAATAGGCCAGTTAATAACCCTACAATGGCCTCTTAAGTGTTCAAGTGAAAGGAAGAGTCACACATGTCTCACTTTAAATCAAAAGCTGGAAATGATTGAGCTTATTGACGAAGGCATGTCAAAGTTATCTCAAAAGCCAGTATAGGTGAAAGCCAGGCCTCTTGTGCCAAACAGTTAGCCAAGTTGTGAATATAAAGGAAAAGTTCTTGAAGGAAATTAAAAATTCTACTCCAGTGAACACACAATGATAAGAAAGCAAGATAGTTTATTGCTGATTTGAAGAAAGTTTTAGTGGTCTGGATAGAAGATCAAATCAGCCACAGCATTCTCTTAAGCCTGATCCAGAGTAAAGTCTTAACTCTCTTCAATTCTGTCGAGGCTGAGAGAGGTGAGGACGCTACAGAAGAAGAACTTGAAACTCACAGAGTTTGGTTCATGAGGTTTCAGGAAAGAAGCCATCTCCATAACATGAAAGTATAAGGTGTAGCAGCAAGTGCTGATGTAGAAGTTGCAGCAAGTTATCCAGAAGATTTAGCTAAGATTATTAATGAAAGTGGCTACACTAAATAACAAATTTTCAATGTAAATGAAACAGCCTTCCACTGGAAAAAGCTACCATCTAGGACTTTCATAGCTAGAAAGGAGAAGTCAATGTCTGCCTTCAGAACTTCAAAGGACATGCTGACTCTCTTGTTAGGGCCTAATGCAGCTGGTGACTTTAAGTTGAAGCCAATGAATGCTCATTTAGAATTGAAGACTCTAGGGTTCTTAAGAATTATGCTTAATCTACTCTGCCTATACTCTCTACATGGAAAAACAAAGCCTGACGACAGCATATCTGTTCACAACATGGTTTACTGAATATTTTAAGTCTACTGTTGAGAAGCACTACTCAAAGCAAAGATTGCTTTTGAAGTATTACTGCTCATTGACAATGTACCTGGTCAACCAAGAGCTCTTATGGAAATGTATTGTACAATGAGATTAATGTTTTCATGGCTGCTAACACAACATCCCTTCTGCAGCCCATGGATCAAGGAATAACTTTGACTTTCAAGTCTTATTAGTTAATAAATACATTTTGTAAGGCTATAAATAGTGATTCCCCTGATGGATCTGTGAAGAGTCAATTGAAAACCTTCTGGAAAGGATTCACCATTCTAGATGCCATTAAGAACATTCATGATTCATGGGAAGAAGTCAAAATATCAACATTCACAAGAGTTTGGAAAAAGTTGATTCCAACTCTCATAGATGACTTTGAAGGGTTCAAGACTGCAGTGGAGGAGGTTACTGCAGATGTGGTGGAAATACCAAGAGAACTAGAATTAGAAGTGGGTCCTGGAGATGTGAATGAATTGCTGCAATCTCATGATAAAATTTAATGAATGAGGAGTTGCTTCTTATGGATGAGCAGAGACAGTGAAATCTACTCCTGGTGTAGATGTTGTGAAGATTGTTGAAATGACAACAAAGGTTTTAGAATATTACATAAACTTAGTTGAAAAAGCAGAAGGAGGGTTTGAGAGAATTGACTCCAATTTTGAAAGAAGTTCTACTGTGGGTAAAATGCTGTCAAACAGTATTGCATACTACAGAGAAATCATTCATGAAAGGAAGAGTCAATCGATGGGGCAAACTTTATTGTTGTCTTATTTTAAGAAATGGTCACAGCCACTCCAGCCTTCAGCAACCACCACTCTGATCAGTCAGCAGCCATAACACTGAGGCAAGACCCCCCCACCAGCAAAAAGATTATGACTCACTAAAGGCTCAAATGATGGCTAGCATTTTTTAGCAATAAATTATTTTTTAATTAAGATGTGTACATTGTTTTTTTAGACATAATGCTATTGCACCCTTAATAGACTATGATATAGTGTCAAGATAACTTTTATGTGCACTGGGAAACCAAAACATTTGTGTGAGTCACTTTATTGCAATAATTGCTTTATTGCAGTGGTCTGGAGCTGAACCCACAATATCTCTAAAGTATACCTGTTTACTGTTAATTACCAGACACAAATCGATATTTTGCTGAATGAGAGCACAACATCATATACTTCTTATTAAAAGAGGAGAATATCATTTAATTTTAGATCATTCCATTTTACTGAAACTATACCATATGTTTGAATAAAAGTCACCAACCTAGAATGTCACATCAGGGCAAGGCCATTCACTATAAAATGAGTGATACATCAACCAATGAGGTTTTTGTTTTGCAATGAGGTGGTGGGAAGAAATTGAGAACCGAAGGAAATGATTTCCACTTCTGTGTGATATTCATAAACAACAATTGAGATGTGTTTCAGGTTAGAATCTTGACAAAAGAAAGAGATTATCCACAGGAGAAAGGAGTATTATTATATAACCAGTGCAAATTTTTAACAGGTTCCGAGAAAGTTTAGTTCCAAATATTTGTTTTCCCAAAAATTTAAGTAAATTCTCTACAAGGATGATTTTACTATAAACCAGTTACTACGTTTTGCACTATTACTCTAATTTGGGGTCCTATTTATAATGGAAAAACCTTAACAATAATTTGTTCAATTAACCCAATTCTGATATATATGGGACAAAATAGCAATCTAGATTACGCATTTATTTCTGCATTCTTGGAGGTGGCAGTTAGGCCTTATACTTAGACCTTCATTTATTGCCATTGTCTTCTGACTTATTCAAAGAAGTAACATAATTCGAAGATCATGATCTCTTGTGCATTGCTGCCTCTTAGTTGGCAACCATTGTACTTTTCGCTTCCAACATGAAAATGTGCTATTAATTAGATCACTGAATCAACTCCCCTCTTGAGAAAGAAAATGATCCCCAAGGAATTCAAAGAAACCTAATCTGTCGGTGGAGCACATTTAATATGGGAATCCATTTCCAAGGAAGACTATGGACCAACCCCACGCTGGCTGCCCTTTTCTGGAATCTCTTAAAAACAGAAAGGCTGCCATTGTTTATGAAAGATCTAATGCTTAAAGGGACCGAGAGAGACTTGCATCATTATAATTTGGTATAAATCTCTATCATTGCATTTAGCACATTATATAATCATTCATGTTTTCTTGTCTGCTAGCTAAATTGTGTGTTCCAAGAAGGCAAGGGCTGAATCATATTCATCTCTGTATTTCAGCACTTGACAAAATTACTAGCATATTTTAAGGGTTTATTAAATGTTTGTAATGAATGCCCAATTTCCTTATAATGTTTTCAATCCTGTATTTCTAGCTAAATAAACCATTGCTTAGGATTGGTTTCTGCATGTGAGATAATACATATTGCTCCTGACTACATTCTGAGTCTCAGAATATGTAATTTTCTAGTCCTATATAAAATATATTTTTAATTTATATTCTATAACATGTGCTCTATAATACATAGAGGAGAATGATTACATACTCTAAGAATAATCTTTAACCCAAGAAGATTTCCACAAGAGTTATATTCTTCTTTAATTTCATCTCTAACACCAAAGTCAAGATATGATTAGATCATCTGAAGGCAACTTTTCATCAACCACAGATTGGCCAGCTATGCCTCTCTTAATTTTACTCATAGAATGTTCTTGTTGTTATAGAAAAGAAGATGGGGGTTCTCTGGGCCTTATAGGAAGGGTTAAAACACAGTCATTAAAATCTAAAAATGAGGGCAATGGCTAAATTCCAAGCCAATAAAAAAGTTACATTCTCTGCATGATTTTTAATGACCATATGGTAACAAGGAGGCTATTCAATTATGGTAATTTTAATATATTTGGTGTTCAATCTACTTTGCTTATTTTATTATTATCAGAGACTAACACCAATTTAGCATTGTATGGTTTTTCATTTCAGGATTTTGAATATATTTCTCTCTTCAATACTTCAGATAAATACTATTTTTTAACCACCAGTGGAGGTCTATTAATTCAAATTTCTGATTGTTATAGAATCCTTGGTCTAGACTTGAAATTATTAATCAGTTGTTGAGTCCACTGATTAATAATTTAGGTATTATTTCAGGTAAATCATGATCATGTCCATTTTAAAGATGTGACACTAAAGCCCAAAAAGTTAACAGAGCTAGTAAAAGAAGAGAAATTAGATCTCATGGGCAATTTTCTTCTACTCTCATTTTTTCATCTGACAGTTGGGGTTTAGTGAAATTCATCTCTTCATTACCTACCCTTCCTTCCTCTTTAGCCTCAAAACTCTTTTTTTTGCATCTGTTCAAATACCTGTGATATTTAATGCCAGGCTGTTTCTACTTATGCCACTTCAATCCCTTAGGTCTTTTGTCTTCCTTTTAATTAAACCAGGAGACAGGAAGAGAGAATGGAGTTTGTGTTTTACAGCTTATATTCCATTATCGAAGATGCAGAAACATTTGTAACCGAGGTCCTAGACATGTTAAATTCCTAATATTATAATACCTTATGTAACGGCAGTCAAATGAAGATGATTAATATGGTGATAATTCAGGTGTTAACCATCACCTCCTTAGGTATGTATTATATCACTTGCAACATTGAAGATACAATTTAAAGAACTGAAAGCTCTCATAAATTCTCTTGGAAGCTTTGGATGATATTTTTACATTGACTGAAACGAAAGGAGAAACATGAAGCCACTTCAGAATGTCATTAAAATATTTATCTCTTGAATTATATAGGCAGTAAAATCTTCATAGTCTACACATACTACTTATGGTGATGTCCATATCATGGTGAAAACAAAATACCTGAGGTGGTTTCATGTAAGCCTATAATAAATGGCCACTAAAGTTCATAAGAAGTATAAAGTCTATCCTGACATTAAGGAAAACTTAATGGGTTTGGATGTGAGAGTGTCTGTGCATGTAGAAATACACATACACCACTGAAAACTGCTATGTTCCACGTATCCTCACTAGACTGTGTTTTGTCTAGAAAATTACCAGGAGGGTAATAAACCCTCACTGGAATCTGCATGTTCTTGGTTTTGATAATCAGATTAGCAGATCCAGATATTGGATTAGTAAGAGTTCCAGAGATGTTTAAGCTCAGAGAAACTAAGTAGAATTAAACAAAATCAAAGAGAGGGATGTATCATCCAGGATGCCTACATGTTCATATCCAACCAAGAAAAAAATTTGACCATGACTAGAATACTGAATCCTCTTAACTGTTGGCAAGTCCACATAGAATGTCAAATCACAACTAGGAGAAATATAAAATTAGCAAGAGAATTTTAGTTGGATCATCTTAAGCTTTAGTTGGGTAGTCCCACTATGTAATCATGACATGTCAAAGATAATCACAAGTTGGATAATGCTGAAGATATGCTGACATTGTCTTGATATATTTTTTTAAGTATCCATATTATTCAGACCTTCTGTTAAAAATAATGCTGTCTATGCCCTGCTCATGTGCTAGGGTCTTACCTCTTCAGGAGTCTTTACTGACTTCCAACCACAAGTATGTTGGAGGGTTTGTTGTAATGCTCTACCCCAGGCTTGGCAAGGTGGAAGTACCAGGGAATTAATATCCCTCAACCCATGACTGATAGCAGCTCCTCTGTCCCACGTTTGATAACTCTATGTGTGAGTGTGTGTGTGTGTATGTGTATGTGTGTGTGTGTGTTTACATGGTTTGCCTTGGCTTTGTCTTATGGTTAAGCTTCAGTTGTTCACTCTTTTCCCTGGTTTTCATGATGCTCCATTTAGCTCCATTTATTGACTGCCTTCCCGCTCTGTTTCACTCCCCAACTTCCTGACATCAATGCCTACATTTCCCAAATAAAATACTTGCACTCAAATATTTGTTCAGAATCTACGTCTAAGCAATCTAAGACACCTTGAAAAGATAAGACACATATTAAAATGTATACTGATTTGGATACCCAATTGGTTATTTTTTTCAAAGTGTTCATTCCTGGTCACCTCAGTGTGCCATTTGTAAACATATTGCTTAGAGTAGATTTACTTCTATAAATATGTGATCTATTTCAAATTTGTAGATTTTTCCTAAATTAAGTGTGAGATAATGACATTCATTCTAATTCCGATAAAGGTTTACTGCCAACCCCTTATGTTTACTGCATTCTCATATTATTTTTTTCACACTCAGTGTCCCAGTCGTGATCCCATTTAGTTTTCCCTGTTCCAGGAGGAAGACGAGCAACCTATTTTATGTCCCGTGTCCCTCTGGAAGTCTTCTATAGCTTTATAAATAGCTGTTTACCCTATATACCTGTTAATTAGGACATGAACCTCATCAGTTGGGTCTCCCTCAGTATCTTAATCCTCAAGTGTTTTTTCTACCTCATGCCCTAATAATTGATCTTCTGTTCTTTAACTTTTTCCACTGAAACCCAGAGATTCTGGTATCCTATCTCTAAATTCCCAAAACTCTATTCCTTCCCTCTCATCAATTACCAGATTTGCCCATATTAATCCTATAGCCATATGTCATTTCAAAACTTTTCCTTAATCACTTTATGAAATATGGGAATTATAAACAAAAATAATTTGTAAGACAAGTATATTATTCTTCCTTAAAGAAACAAATAATAGTGGAAATGTTTTTTGATAAATGGCTTTGCAATATTTTTCACAGTATTAACAAAATAAACCTAATGTTTCTTTAGGAGTTTATAAATCTACCTTGATTATATTCATAAGCTACCTCTTTTGACGAAGCTGTTACCAACACTCTTGTTTGAGTGCGCAGTGCTACAAAACAATAGCATTAACCCAGGTCATGTTTAAAAACTCCTATTCATCTTAGTGGGAAATTAATTTTAAGCTTACTTGTAACCATTTAGAGATTTGCACGTCTAGGTCACTTGTCCAATATGCCAATACTCTGATTGAAGAACTGAAGCTTAATAACAAGCCTTCTTGGTGTTACTGTTCATTATATAACATCGAGTACCTATTCTCAGAAGAAGGGCTTTCTGATTGGCTACTTCAGAAGGACTAATAGACAACAAAATGTTGAAGAATAAAGATAATCATCAACAATATTTCAGCTGATTATTTAGAACATTGTAATACTTTCTGGCAATTATATTATTTTTATGAAGCAAATAAAAAATAAAATTCTATACTTTATTCTCAATAAAAACCCTTGTCAAAATAGCTGTCATCTTCATTAATACCACACACATGTTCATGTGCCCACACACACACCAATATCATGCTTATTAAGAGTAGAAGTTTTTTCTTAAATTCAGGAACTACATTGGCTATCACCATTGCCAAAAGAAGTTAGTCAAGAGAGTGAAATTCTAGGTACAAATATGGAAAAGGAGTGACATTATTATTTTAAATTAATACACAGAAACATTAAAATAGCTAAAATGAAAACCACAATTAAATCTTCAGTGTATTGTCCATAGACTTATAAAAGTTGAAAAAATTTTAAATATACATTTTTTACTTTTATTCTCATCGTGAATATGGCATATTTCTTTTTTTATGGTTTTTTTGAATTTTGTTTTATTTTTTTTATACAGCAAGTTCTTATTAGTTATCTATTTTATACATATTAGTGTATACATGTCAATCCCAATCTCCCAATTCATCCCACCAGCACCACCACGATCCCCCGCTTTCCACCCCTGGTGTCCATACGTTTGTTCTCAGCATCTGTGTTTCTATTTCTGCCTTGCAAACCGGTTCATCTGTACCATTTTTCTAGATTCCACATATATGCAATATATGTATTGATATACAATATTTGTTTTTCTCTTTCTGACTTACTTCACTCTGTATGACAGACTCTGGGACCATCCACATCTCTAAAATGACCCAATTTCATTCCTTTTTATGGCTGAGTAATATGGCATGTTTATATGTGCCACATCTTCTTATTCATTAATCTGTCGATGGACATTTAGGTTGGTTCCATGTTCTGGCTGCTATTGTAAATAGTGCTGCAAAGAACATTGTGGTACATGGCTCTTTTTGAATTATGGTTTTCTCAGGGTATATGCCCAGTAGTGGGATCACTGGGTCATATGGTAGTTCTATTTTTAGTTTTTTAAGGAACCTCCATACTGTTCTCCATAGTGGCTGTATCAACTTACATTCCCACCAACAGTGCAAGAGGGTTCCCTTTTCTCCACACCCTCTCCAGCATTTATTGTTTGCAGATTTTTGGATAATGCCCATTCTAACCAGTTTGAGGTGATACCTCATTGTCAAAGAGTGTTCTTCCTATGGTTTCCTCTAAGAGTTTTATAGTGTCCAGTCTTACATTTAGGTCTTTAATCCATTTTGAGTTTCTTTTTGTGTATAGTGTTAGGGAGGGTTCTAATTTCATTCTTTTACATGTAGCTGTCAACTTTTCCCAGCACCACTTATTGAAGAGACTGTCTTTTCTCCATTGTATATCCTTGCCACCTTTGTCATAGATTAGTTGACCATAGGTGTGTGGCTTTAGCTCTGGGCTTTCTATCCTGTTCCATTGATCTATATTTCAGTTTTTCTGCATACAGGTCTTTTGTCTCTCTAGGTAGGTTTATTCCTAGGTATTTTATTCTTTTTGTTGCAATGGTAAATGGGAGTGTTTCCATAATATCTCTTTCAGATTTTTCATCATTAGTGTATAGGAATGCTAGAGATTTCTGTGCATTAATTTTGTATCCTGCAACTTTACCAAATTCATTGATTAGCTCTAGTAGTTTTCTGGTGGCATCTTTAGGATTACCTATTTATAATATCATGTCATCTGCAAACAGTGACCATTGTCTTTCTTTTCCAATTTGTATTCCTTTTATTTCTCTATCTTCTCTGATTGCCATGGCTAGGACTTCCAAAACTATGTTGAATAATAGTGGTGAGAGTGGACATCTGTGTCTTGTTCCTGACCTTAGAGGAAATGCTTTCAGTTTTTCACCATTGAAAATGATGTTTGCTGTGGGTTTGTCATATATGGCCTTTATTATGTTGATGTAGGCTGCCTCTATGCACACTTTCTGGAGAGTTTTTATCAAAAATGGCTGTTGAATTTTGGTAAAAGCTTTTTCTGCATCTATTGAGATGATCATATGGTTTTTATTTTTCAATTTGTTAATATGGTATATCATATCACATTGACTGATCTGCATATATTGAAGAATCCCAGCATCCCCGGGATAAATCCCACTTGATCATGGTGTATGATCCTTTTAATATGGTGTTGGATTCTGTTTGTTAGTATTTTGCTGAGGATTTTTGCACCTATATTCATCAGTCTTATCTTTGTCCATTTTATTGGCATAGAGTTGCTTGTAGTAGTCTCTTATGAGGCTTTGTATTTCTGTGGTGTCCGTTGTAACTTCTTATTTTTCATTTCTAATTTTAGTGATTTGAGTCCTCACTCTCTTTTTCTTGATGAGTCTGGCTAAAGGTTTATCTGACCTGTGAAGCCATCTGGTCCTGGACTTTTGTTTGTTGGAAGATTTTTATAACACTTTCAATTTCATTACTTGTGATTGGCCTGTTCATATTTTCTGTTTCTTTCTGGTTCAGTCTTGGAAGGATACCTTTCTAAGAATTTGTCCATTTCTTCCAGATTGTCCATTTTATTGGCATAGAGTTGCTTGTAGTAGTCTCTTATGAGGCTTTGTATTTCTGTGGTGTCCGTTGTAACGTCTTCTTTTTCATTTCTAATTTTAGTGATTTGAGTCCTCACTCTCTTTTTCTTGATGAGTCTGGCTAAAGGTTTATCTGTTTTGTTTATCTTCTCAAAAAACCAGCTTTTAGTTTTATTGATCTTTGCTATTCTGTTCTTTGTTTCTCTTTCATTTATTTCTGATCTGATCTTTATGATTTCTTTCCTTCTACTAACTTTGGGTTTTATTTGTTCTTCTTTCTCTAGTTCATTTAGGTGTAAGGTTAGATTGTTTATTTGAGATTTTTCTTGTTTCTTGAGGTAGGAGTGTATTGCTATAAGCTTTTGCTACATTACATAGGCTTTGGTTGTCATGTTTTCATTGTCATTTGTCTGTAGGTATTTTTTGATTTCCTCTGATTTCTTCAGTGATCTCTTGGTTATTTAGTAACGTATTGTTTAGCCTCCATGTGTTTGTGTTTTTTATGGTTTTTTTCCCTGTAATTTATTTCTAATCTCATAGTGTTGTGGTGTAAAAGATGCTTGATATGATCTCAATTTTCTGAAATTTACCAAGGCTTGATTTGTGACCCAAGATGTGATCTATCCTGGAGAATGTTCCGTGTGCACTTGAGAAGAAAGTGTATTCTGCTGCTTTCAGGTGGAATGTCATATAAATATCAATTAAATCTATCTGGTATATTGTGTCATTTAAAGCTTGTGTTTCCTTATTAATTTTCTGTCTGAATAATCTGTCCATTGGTATAAGTGAGGTGTTAAAGTCCCCCTCTATTACTGTGTTACTGTCGATTTCCTCTTTTATAGCTGTTAGCCATTGCCTTATGTATTGAGATGCTCCTATATTGGGTGCATATATATTTATAATTGTTATATCTTCTTCTTGGATTGATCCCTTGATCATTATGTAGTGTCCTTCCTTGTCTCTTA
>NC_041215.1:70085694-70093515 GCF_002837175.3 Physeter macrocephalus | reverse complement strand
TTACCATTTTCTTAATTGTTATGGGTTTGTTTTTGTAGGTCCTTTTCTTCTCTTGTGTTTCCCACTTAGAGAAGTTCCTTTAGCATTTGTTGTAGAGCTGGTTTGGTGGTGCTGAATTCTCTTAGCCTTCACTTGTCTGTAAAGCTTTTGATTTCTCCATCAAGTCTGAATGAGATCCTTGCCGGGTAGAGTAATATTGGTTGTAATTTTTTCCCTTTCATCACTTTAAATCTTGCATTGGCAGGTGGACTCTCAACCACTGCGCCACCAGGGAAGCCCTTCCCTTGTTGCTTTTAATGATTTTTCTCTGACTTTAATTTTGGTCAGTTTGATTACTATGTGTTTCTCCTTGGGTTTATCCTGCCTGGGACTCTCTGTGCTTCCTGAACTTGGGTGGCTATTTCCTATCCAGTGTTAGGGAAGTTTCCAACTATAATCTCTTCAAATATTTTCTCAGGTCCTTTCTTTCTCTCTTTTCCTTCTGGGACCCCTGTAATGCAAATGTTGGTGCAATTAATGTTGTACCAGAGGTGTCTTATGCTGTCTTCATTTCTTTTCATTTGTTTTTCTATATTCTGTTCTGCAGCAGTGAATTCCACCATTCTGTTTTCCAGGTCATTTATCCGTTCTTCTGCCTCAATTATTTTGCTATTGATTCCTTCAAGTGTATTTTTCATTTCAGTTATTGTATTGTTTATCTCTGTTTGTCCTTTAATTCTTCTAAGTGTTTGTCCTTTAATTCTTCTAGGTGTTTGTTAAACATTTCTTGCATCTTCTCAGTCTTTGCCTCCATTTTTTTTCTGAGGTCCTGGATCATCTTCCATATCATTGTTCTGAATTCTTTTTCTGGAAGGTTTTCTATCTCCACTTCATTTAGTTGTTTTTTCTGGGGTTTTATCTTGTTTCTTCATCTGGTACATAGTCTTCTGCCTTTTCATTTTGTCTGTCTTTCTGTGAATGTGGTTTTTGTGCCACAGGCTGCAGGATTGTAGTTCTTCTTGTGTCTGCTATCTTCCCTCTGGTGGATGGGACTATCTAAGAGACTTGTGCAAGCTTCCTGATGGGAGGGACTGGTGGTGGGTAGAGCTGGGTGTTGCTCTGGTGGGAAGAGCTCAGTAAAACTTTAATCCACTTGTCTGCTGTTGGGTGGGGCTGAGTTCCTTCCCTGTTGGTTGTTTGGCCTGAGGCAACCCAGCACTGGAGCCTACCAGGCTCTTTGGTGGGGCTAATGGCAGACTCCAGGAGGGCTCATGCCAAGGAGTACTTCCCAGAACTTCTGCCAGTGTTCTTGTCCCCGCAGTGAGCCACAGCCACACCCTGCCTCTGTAGGAGACCCTCTAACACTAGCCAGTAGGTCTAGTTCAGTCTCCTGTGGGGTCAGTGCTCCTTTCCCCTGGGTCCTGATGTGCACACTACTTTGTGTGTGCCCTCCAAGAGTGGAGTCTCTGTTTCCCCCAGTCCTGAAGAAATCCTGCAATCAAATCCCACTAGCCTTCAATGTCTGATTCTCTGGGAATGCCTCCTCCTATTGCCAGAGGCCCAGTGGGGCGTCTGACGTGGGGCTCAGAACTTTCACTCCAGTGAATGGACTTCTGTGGTTTAATTGTTCTCCAGTTTGTGAGTCACCCACCCAGTGGTTATGGGATTTGATTTTATTGTGATTGCGCCTCTCCTACCATCTCATTGCGGCTTCTCCTTTGTCTTTGGATGTGGGGTATCTTTTTTGGTGAATTCCAGTGTCTTCCTGTTGATGATTGTTCAGCAGTTAGTCATGGTTCCAGTGCTCTTGCAAGAGAGAGTGAGCGCACATCCTTCTATTCTGCCATCTTGAACCAGTCTCCCATTTTTTACTTCTTATGTACTGTCAGAATAGTTGATTTTAGACAGTGTTGTAGGGCCTTTTGTTTAGGTTAATTAATTTGTACCATCTGTATATACTCCCTAGAGGGAATTTGTTATATCTCTTCCTTTTTCCCATTTTTCTGGAGCTTGCTTTATGTTTACAGATAATATGTTTAATGAATCTATTTCTTGAGTGATCGTCCTAAGATATTATTGATTACTATGTGCTATGATGGATGATGATTACTTATAACACCCTACTTTCTCTTCTACATTCTACCAATGATGATACGTCACTGCTTTTGGTAACAATTTCCCACTACAACTTTAAACAATATAGTTATATTTGTGTGTGTGTGTGTGTGTTCATTCAAAAGTAGCCGCATACTTTGATTTCCTTAAGAAGGTATTACCTGCCATAGTCTCCCTGTCTTCTTGACTTCTTACATTTGCACTTCTGTCATCTCTTCACATATTTTTACATTGCTAAGTCTGATGCTACTTAAATATATTGTATGAACCACTTTATGTAGAATTACTCATACATATGTACACATATACATGTGTCTTGTGTCAGTACTAGCAGGATGTTCCACCATGTTAACTGTGATTATTTCTGACAGTGGTATATCACAAGATTTTTCTTTTCTTGATGATTTTAAGGAAACTATTAAACAGTATTTTTTTACTTCAGACCTTATAATTTCTATCCTAGAGGTTTGATTTGAGTCTTTTTTATATAATCTAGGTATCTACTTAACATGCCCAATCTTTCTTCTAGCTTGTTGAATACATGGAATACAGATTTAGTATTTTAAAAATATCCTTGTGTACTAATCATATACTCTGTGTCATTTCAAAGGCAGTTTTGGTTGACTAACATTTGTGCATATTATATGGTGTTTTTCTTCTTTGCATTCCTGGTAATTTTTTATTGGCTATATGGCAGATATTGTAATATTTACCTTTTGTGTGATATATGCACATAAATATATATTTATATATTACTTATATTTTTATATATACATATATAAATATATGTGTGTATAAAATATATATTACATATAATTTATTATATTTATATAGTCAAATATATTTTAACTATATAAACTATATATATATTTTACCTTTTTGTGTGACGTATATCACACAAAAAGATAAAAATCACAATATCTGCCATCTATCATATATATATTTCTTTCCGCTTGCTTGGACTTTCTTCTGGAATGTACTTATTAGAAACAGTTTGATCATTTTAGGTCTTGCTTTAATCTTTGTAGGCAGGACTAAGAGAGGGATGGTATTGGTAACTATACATCAAAGCACATATTGTTGATGCAAGAAATGGCTAGAACAGAAAAGATTATGCGTCAGGAGGGCCTTAAACTCAACTGTCTCCGTCATAGAGAAGAATATCAGTTTCATGACAAAAAAGGATTCCAGTTGCCAGCTATGATATTCACAATTGTGGTCAATAGATCCTTTATGTTTCCCACTATTTCCATGGACTCCACACCACTGACCTACTTCTAGTCTTTGTCAATCATGGCAAAGGCTACATTCAAGTGGTCTTCATTGGAGGTTGCTCTCTTAGCTCCATGAGCTTCAGATCAGAAAACAGGTGCTTCAAATCACAGACATTATTCTTCATCCACTTTATGATAGCTGGCTTTACACACAAGTTTCTCACTGGGCTGTCAACAAGCCTTGAGTCTTAGAAACATGTCTCATGGGGATGGTATGATCCGTGTCTGCTGTGCATAACACAATTGCAGTAAATTTGGTCAAGATTGGGACTTGGCTCTTATTTTTCTGATTTTGCCAGGTCCAAGGGAAGTGTGGAACAAGTCCAGCAACATAGTTGGCTGCAGCAATCTTTCAGGCATTAATCATGAATAGAAGCTCCAATAGATTGTTATTAGTTTTCCACAGCTGCTCTGAACAATATAAACATCCTCCTGCACATTCACACCCTCACCTATTTCCATACCTATCTCCTAGTTGCTGAATTTTTCAGTAAACATTTTGCCTAATTCCATTCCTAGGCAGTAGGCAGTTTTCTGAGATGAGCCCTGGTAGCATCTGCGCTAAAGATTTTATTTGGCAGTTTGATCATCTACTTTGGCAACATTTCACTCTAGTGACACTGCTTTTGATGCAGATAAAACCAAAGTCATACCACACACTGAATTACTAAGTGCTTTATGCTGTTTTCCACCATTTTCCATTGCTTATGTCTTGACTATGTAATCATTGTTCACTGTATTCAAGTAGCATACAACTCTCATATCTTTTTTGGCTTCAATTTTTTAATGTTTTTAATTAATTTTAGACTTAAAGAAAAGTTACAAAAAATGTATGGAGAATCTCTGTACACCCTTAACCCAGCTTGTTAAATCTTGCATACCCATAGTATAATCATCAAAACTAAGAAGTTAACATTGGTACATTGTTATTAATCTGCAACTTTATTCAGATACATCTTATTTATTAAACTTTTTTGAGTTTCATAATTCCTTTTTTTCTCATGCATTTTTGTTGTACCGAAGGATTCATTGATACATATTTAAGGACTTCCAATTGATTGATAACAGTATAAAATTTCTGAAATTCCCTCTCTCTTTCCCCTTCGAAGTTTCTCTCTTTCGTCTCCCATTTGGACTAAATTCTCTCTAGGCCTGGACACAGCTGTCACGTTGCAACTTCTCTTTATTGCTCTCCAAATTTTCACCTATTGTTTCCTGAATACCAGATTATCCTTTTTTATATTTTCACCTTTAATTAGTTAGAACAAATCTTAAATGATGTGAGAAGAAAGAGTGTGGGAGGTAAACTATTCTTTAATGTCTGAAAACTACAGTTATTTCTAGCTTCACATTTGAATTATAATTTGGCTGGGTATAGAATTCTAATTTGATATTTATTTCTCACAGAACATTGAAGTTTTGTTTTCCTTCTCCCAATATCTGTTGTTGAAGATGATGACACCCTGATTCTCATTAAGAAACCTGTTTTTCTTTCTGGAGGTTTAAAAAATTTTTTTACTCTGCATTTCTAAAGTTGATAATAATATGCCCAGATCTGGTTCTTTTCATTAGTTGTGCTGGACACTTTCAATTTAGAGGCTTTTGCCCTTTGGCTGTGAGAAATTCTCTGCTAATTTTTAAAAATAATTCCTTCTTATTCCTACCATTATTACTTTTTGGAATTCATAATAGCATGAGTATAGAATTCCTGGATTAATCATCTACATCTTTAAAATATTTTTCTCATATTTTATGATTTCTGCTTTTGTTCAACTTCTTGACTATTGCAGAAGTCAAACCCATCTACAGGATTTTTTATTTTTGTAATCAGATTTTTAGTCCCTAAAGTGTCTTCCTTTTTCTCTATGATTCCTTTACTTTTAATAGCATTGTGCCCTTTTTCTTTATGATTGTAATAACTTCTTAAGTCTTCCTGATTATATTACTTAGAGCTTAAAACAAAATCTTGTATTCATTGAGTTATCTCTGTTTCCTCTGAAATTTCATTTTGTAGAATTTCATCAAACATCTGGTGATGCTTAGTAGAATATTCATATTTAAGAATGAAATGAGAGAAAATCTGCTTGCCTACTGGCAGACTTCAGTACATGGGGAGTTATCAGTGAGTCAGCCACTGGGTCCCCCACAGCCGAGAATGGTAATGCCTCTGCTCTATGAGCTCCAGATCCACACCAGCTGCCCTAGTTTCCACAGGGAGTTTGCTTACTTTCTTTAAGTGGAACATTTCTTTTGTTCTTATTGTTTTTTTCCCCTGGGCATTAAACATCTGGCTGCTGCAGTTTTGTGCAGAAAAGTGGGAGTAGAAGTGGGAATTCAATTTTTATGTTTATTTACTTTCCATTAGGCCTCATGATTTCAACCCCTTGCTCAGTTTCACCCTCATCTGTACTTTGCCCTGTCAAATCCGAAGTTTCTTTGAAGTTTTGCTGGGTTTATGGGTTGCCCCTTTGGCTGCAAGATCTAAGCAGGGATCTTATTTGTCCTACTTCATGAGTTGCCAGTTATCTATCTGCTTTCCACTTTACAGAACGTGTGGAAATTTTTTATCCACTCATAGACTTGACTCCCATTCTGTTTTTATAATTTATGGGTTTATGACCTTAAAATTTTATATGGTATTATCTTAAGTGGATCTTGGAGGGCAAAAAGATCATTGTGTACAAGAAATCAACAAATCAACCACCTTAATACAAAAGTCATTGATAATTTTCAAAAAAATTATCCCTACTAAACTAAGGTGAAGAGACTGAGCATAAAGGAAGATAAAAAGGGAACCCTTTAGGAATATTTGGTAATACAATGAAGGAGTGACAAGAGTTCAGTGTTAGAGTGCAATGAACATAAACAGGAAGGGATAGATTCCAGACATTTGGGAGATAGAATAGATAGGACTTACTGACAGAGTAGATGGTGTGTATTAGTTTGCTGTTGTTGCTATAACAAATTACCAGAAATTTGGCAGTTAACACAACATCCATTTATTATCTCACAGTTTTGATGGTCAGAAGTCCCGGGGGCTCAGCTGGGTTCAAGGGGCTCAGCTGGGTTCTTTGCTTCCAGTCTCACAAAGGCTGAAATCAAGCTGTTGGCAGGGCTGAAGGCTCTGAGAGAGAATTGTTTCCAGGCTTATTCGGGTTGTTCACTGAATTCAGTTCCATGTGGTTTTAGGACTAAGATCCCTGTTTTTTCTTGCTGGCTGTCATCTAGGGGTATCCCTGAGGCCCAGCCTCCCTCTGGTCCCTCCACGTAACCTCCTACATCTCAGATCCAGCAACAGCACATTGTATTCTCAAGCTGCCTCATCGCTCTGACTTTTCTGCCCTCCTCTTCCACTTTTAAGGTTGGATGTGATTACATTTGTTTCACCTTCTCCCTATTTTAAAATTAACTGATTATTAACCTTAGCTCCAGCTGCAAAGTCTCCTCATAGAAGTTCCTAGATTAGTGTTTGACTGAATAACAAAAGGGCAGGGGTCTTGGTGTATGGGGTGGGGGTATCTTTAGAATTTTTCAAACCACTGGGAAGATGACTAAAAGGGGAAAATAGGAGATGACTTCCAACTTTCTAGTTTGGGTAGTGTCCCTTAATTAGTTTCCTCACTATCTATATTTGAAGCATTTTTCATCTTAAACATATAATCTCAGCATCAGAGCACAAGGAAGACCCAGCCAAATGCATAATTTTAAATCTCACATAGATTACTATCCCTGAAATTTTACCTGCTTTGTTCTTATTAAACTAGAACAATGAAGCTACAATAGAAACCTCTGTAAATAAACAAGCAGGCAAACAAAGAATTTTAAGCTTAGTAGCCAATTCAATAGCTTTCCCTCATCTGGGCCCTCTCCTGAGGCTCCTCCGCTTTGTGTAATTAAAGGCCACACCTCAAGCTGAAAGCACCCCCAGAGAAAATTAAGTTGGAAAGGAGAAAATGATGTGGATACCAAATTTTAAATCTTCTAGTATCCCATAAGCTAACAGCCACCAAAGACTACTAGAGTCTCTTACAGCTGTTAGAGAATGATCTACTATCCTTCTCCCTCAAAGGTAAATATTCTACTCCCACCACTGAATCTCCTAACTTCCGTGGTCTATACTTCTCTTTCTTTCTCTGTTCCACTCCACATAATAACCTAGAGACTATCAAATTCCCTTCCTGGGGTAGATGGGCTGACAGAATGGAGGATGAAGAAGGGTTCATGAGAACAACAACAAAAAAAAAGATGATAGGAACCAATGTTGTATTATTATTATTATTATTATTTAACATCTTTATTGGAGTATAATTGCTTTACAATGTTGTGTCAGTTTCTGCTTTATAACAAAGTGAATCAGTTATACATATACATATGTCCCCATATCTCTTCCCTCTTGCGTCTCCCTCCCTCCCACCCCTCTAGGTGGTCACAAAGCACCGAGCTGATCTCCCTG
>NC_041215.1:70071556-70085260 GCF_002837175.3 Physeter macrocephalus | reverse complement strand
TTTGTTAAACATTTATTGCATCTTCTCGATCTTTGCATCCATTCTTTTTCCGAGGTCATGGATCATCTTTGCTATCATTGTTCTGAATTCTTTTTCTGGAAGGTTTTCTATCTCCACTTCATTTAGTTGTTTTTTCTGGGGTTTTATCTTGTTTCTTCATCTGGTACATAGTCTTCTGCCTTTTCATTTTGTCTGTCTTTCTGTGAATGTGGTTTTTGTGCCACAGGCTGCAGGATTGTAGTTCTTCTTGTGTCTGCTATCTTCCCTCTGGTGGATGGGACTATCTAAGAGACTTGTGCAAGCTTCCTGATGGGAGGGACTGGTGGTGGGTAGAGCTGGGTGTTGCTCTGGTGGGAAGAGCTCAGTAAAACTTTAATCCACTTGTCTGCTGTTGGGTGGGGCTGAGTTCCTTCCCTGTTGGTTGTTTGGCCTGAGGCAACCCAGCACTGGAGCCTACCAGGCTCTTTGGTGGGGCTAATGGCAGACTCCAGGAGGGCTCATGCCAAGGAGTACTTCCCAGAACTTCTGCCAGTGTTCTTGTCCCCGCAGTGAGCCACAGCCACACCCTGCCTCTGTAGGAGACCCTCTAACACTAGCCAGTAGGTCTAGTTCAGTCTCCTGTGGGGTCAGTGCTCCTTTCCCCTGGGTCCTGATGTGCACACTACTTTGTGTGTGCCCTCCAAGAGTGGAGTCTCTGTTTCCCCCAGTCCTGAAGAAATCCTGCAATCAAATCCCACTAGCCTTCAATGTCTGATTCTCTGGGAATGCCTCCTCCTATTGCCAGAGGCCCAGTGGGGCGTCTGACGTGGGGCTCAGAACTTTCACTCCAGTGAATGGACTTCTGTGGTTTAATTGTTCTCCAGTTTGTGAGTCACCCACCCAGTGGTTATGGGATTTGATTTTATTGTGATTGCGCCTCTCCTACCATCTCATTGCGGCTTCTCCTTTGTCTTTGGATGTGGGGTATCTTTTTTGGTGAATTCCAGTGTCTTCCTGTTGATGATTGTTCAGCAGTTAGTCATGGTTCCAGTGCTCTTGCAAGAGAGAGTGAGCGCACATCCTTCTATTCTGCCATCTTGAACCAGTCTCCCATTTTTTACTTCTTATGTACTGTCAGAATAGTTGATTTTAGACAGTGTTGTAGGGCCTTTTGTTTAGGTTAATTAATTTGTACCATCTGTATATACTCCCTAGAGGGAATTTGTTATATCTCTTCCTTTTTCCCATTTTTCTGGAGCTTGCTTTATGTTTACAGATAATATGTTTAATGAATCTATTTCTTGAGTGATCGTCCTAAGATATTATTGATTACTATGTGCTATGATGGATGATGATTACTTATAACACCCTACTTTCTCTTCTACATTCTACCAATGATGATACGTCACTGCTTTTGGTAACAATTTCCCACTACAACTTTAAACAATATAGTTATATTTGTGTGTGTGTGTGTGTGTTCATTCAAAAGTAGCCGCATACTTTGATTTCCTTAAGAAGGTATTACCTGCCATAGTCTCCCTGTCTTCTTGACTTCTTACATTTGCACTTCTGTCATCTCTTCACATATTTTTACATTGCTAAGTCTGATGCTACTTAAATATATTGTATGAACCACTTTATGTAGAATTACTCATACATATGTACACATATACATGTGTCTTGTGTCAGTACTAGCAGGATGTTCCACCATGTTAACTGTGATTATTTCTGACAGTGGTATATCACAAGATTTTTCTTTTCTTGATGATTTTAAGGAAACTATTAAACAGTATTTTTTTACTTCAGACCTTATAATTTCTATCCTAGAGGTTTGATTTGAGTCTTTTTTATATAATCTAGGTATCTACTTAACATGCTCAATCTTTCTTCTAGCTTGTTGAATACATGGAATACAGATTTAGTATTTTAAAAATATCCTTGTGTACTAATCATATACTCTGTGTCATTTCAAAGGCAGTTTTGGTTGACTAACATTTGTGCATATTATATGGTGTTTTTCTTCTTTGCATTCCTGGTAATTTTTTATTGGCTATATGGCAGATATTGTAATATTTACCTTTTGTGTGATATATGCACATAAATATATATTTATATATTACTTATATTTTTATATATACATATATAAATATATGTGTGTATAAAATATATATTACATATAATTTATTATATTTATATAGTCAAATATATTTTAACTATATAAACTATATATATATTTTACCTTTTTGTGTGACGTATATCACACAAAAAGATAAAAATCACAATATCTGCCATCTATCATATATATATTTCTTTCCGCTTGCTTGGACTTTCTTCTGGAATGTACTTATTAGAAACAGTTTGATCATTTTAGGTCTTGCTTTAATCTTTGTAGGCAGGACTAAGAGAGGGATGGTATTGGTAACTATACATCAAAGCACATATTGTTGATGCAAGAAATGGCTAGAACAGAAAAGATTATGCGTCAGGAGGGCCTTAAACTCAACTGTCTCCGTCATAGAGAAGAATATCAGTTTCATGACAAAAAAGGATTCCAGTTGCCAGCTATGATATTCACAATTGTGGTCAATAGATCCTTTATGTTTCCCACTATTTCCATGGACTCCACACCACTGACCTACTTCTAGTCTTTGTCAATCATGGCAAAGGCTACATTCAAGTGGTCTTCATTGGAGGTTGCTCTCTTAGCTCCATGAGCTTCAGATCAGAAAACAGGTGCTTCAAATCACAGACATTATTCTTCATCCACTTTATGATAGCTGGCTTTACACACAAGTTTCTCACTGGGCTGTCAACAAGCCTTGAGTCTTAGAAACATGTCTCATGGGGATGGTATGATCCGTGTCTGCTGTGCATAACACAATTGCAGTAAATTTGGTCAAGATTGGGACTTGGCTCTTATTTTTCTGATTTTGCCAGGTCCAAGGGAAGTGTGGAACAAGTCCAGCAACATAGTTGGCTGCAGCAATCTTTCAGGCATTAATCATGAATAGAAGCTCCAATAGATTGTTATTAGTTTTCCACAGCTGCTCTGAACAATATAAACATCCTCCTGCACATTCACACCCTCACCTATTTCCATACCTATCTCCTAGTTGCTGAATTTTTCAGTAAACATTTTGCCTAATTCCATTCCTAGGCAGTAGGCAGTTTTCTGAGATGAGCCCTGGTAGCATCTGCGCTAAAGATTTTATTTGGCAGTTTGATCATCTACTTTGGCAACATTTCACTCTAGTGACACTGCTTTTGATGCAGATAAAACCAAAGTCATACCACACACTGAATTACTAAGTGCTTTATGCTGTTTTCCACCATTTTCCATTGCTTATGTCTTGACTATGTAATCATTGTTCACTGTATTCAAGTAGCATACAACTCTCATATCTTTTTTGGCTTCAATTTTTTAATGTTTTTAATTAATTTTAGACTTAAAGAAAAGTTACAAAAAATGTATGGAGAATCTCTGTACACCCTTAACCCAGCTTGTTAAATCTTGCATACCCATAGTATAATCATCAAAACTAAGAAGTTAACATTGGTACATTGTTATTAATCTGCAACTTTATTCAGATACATCTTATTTATTAAACTTTTTTGAGTTTCATAATTCCTTTTTTTCTCATGCATTTTTGTTGTACCGAAGGATTCATTGATACATATTTAAGGACTTCCAATTGATTGATAACAGTATAAAATTTCTGAAATTCCCTCTCTCTTTCCCCTTCGAAGTTTCTCTCTTTCGTCTCCCATTTGGACTAAATTCTCTCTAGGCCTGGACACAGCTGTCACGTTGCAACTTCTCTTTATTGCTCTCCAAATTTTCACCTATTGTTTCCTGAATACCAGATTATCCTTTTTTATATTTTCACCTTTAATTAGTTAGAACAAATCTTAAATGATGTGAGAAGAAAGAGTGTGGGAGGTAAACTATTCTTTAATGTCTGAAAACTACAGTTATTTCTAGCTTCACATTTGAATTATAATTTGGCTGGGTATAGAATTCTAATTTGATATTTATTTCTCACAGAACATTGAAGTTTTGTTTTCCTTCTCCCAATATCTGTTGTTGAAGATGATGACACCCTGATTCTCATTAAGAAACCTGTTTTTCTTTCTGGAGGTTTAAAAAATTTTTTTACTCTGCATTTCTAAAGTTGATAATAATATGCCCAGATCTGGTTCTTTTCATTAGTTGTGCTGGACACTTTCAATTTAGAGGCTTTTGCCCTTTGGCTGTGAGAAATTCTCTGCTAATTTTTAAAAATAATTCCTTCTTATTCCTACCATTATTACTTTTTGGAATTCATAATAGCATGAGTATAGAATTCCTGGATTAATCATCTACATCTTTAAAATATTTTTCTCATATTTTATGATTTCTGCTTTTGTTCAACTTCTTGACTATTGCAGAAGTCAAACCCATCTACAGGATTTTTTATTTTTGTAATCAGATTTTTAGTCCCTAAAGTGTCTTCCTTTTTCTCTATGATTCCTTTACTTTTAATAGCATTGTGCCCTTTTTCTTTATGATTGTAATAACTTCTTAAGTCTTCCTGATTATATTACTTAGAGCTTAAAACAAAATCTTGTATTCATTGAGTTATCTCTGTTTCCTCTGAAATTTCATTTTGTAGAATTTCATCAAACATCTGGTGATGCTTAGTAGAATATTCATATTTAAGAATGAAATGAGAGAAAATCTGCTTGCCTACTGGCAGACTTCAGTACATGGGGAGTTATCAGTGAGTCAGCCACTGGGTCCCCCACAGCCGAGAATGGTAATGCCTCTGCTCTATGAGCTCCAGATCCACACCAGCTGCCCTAGTTTCCACAGGGAGTTTGCTTACTTTCTTTAAGTGGAACATTTCTTTTGTTCTTATTGTTTTTTTCCCCTGGGCATTAAACATCTGGCTGCTGCAGTTTTGTGCAGAAAAGTGGGAGTAGAAGTGGGAATTCAATTTTTATGTTTATTTACTTTCCATTAGGCCTCATGATTTCAACCCCTTGCTCAGTTTCACCCTCATCTGTACTTTGCCCTGTCAAATCCGAAGTTTCTTTGAAGTTTTGCTGGGTTTATGGGTTGCCCCTTTGGCTGCAAGATCTAAGCAGGGATCTTATTTGTCCTACTTCATGAGTTGCCAGTTATCTATCTGCTTTCCACTTTACAGAACGTGTGGAAATTTTTTATCCACTCATAGACTTGACTCCCATTCTGTTTTTATAATTTATGGGTTTATGACCTTAAAATTTTATATGGTATTATCTTAAGTGGATCTTGGAGGGCAAAAAGATCATTGTGTACAAGAAATCAACAAATCAACCACCTTAATACAAAAGTCATTGATAATTTTCAAAAAAATTATCCCTACTAAACTAAGGTGAAGAGACTGAGCATAAAGGAAGATAAAAAGGGAACCCTTTAGGAATATTTGGTAATACAATGAAGGAGTGACAAGAGTTCAGTGTTAGAGTGCAATGAACATAAACAGGAAGGGATAGATTCCAGACATTTGGGAGATAGAATAGATAGGACTTACTGACAGAGTAGATGGTGTGTATTAGTTTGCTGTTGTTGCTATAACAAATTACCAGAAATTTGGCAGTTAACACAACATCCATTTATTATCTCACAGTTTTGATGGTCAGAAGTCCCGGGGGCTCAGCTGGGTTCAAGGGGCTCAGCTGGGTTCTTTGCTTCCAGTCTCACAAAGGCTGAAATCAAGCTGTTGGCAGGGCTGAAGGCTCTGAGAGAGAATTGTTTCCAGGCTTATTCGGGTTGTTCACTGAATTCAGTTCCATGTGGTTTTAGGACTAAGATCCCTGTTTTTTCTTGCTGGCTGTCATCTAGGGGTATCCCTGAGGCCCAGCCTCCCTCTGGTCCCTCCACGTAACCTCCTACATCTCAGATCCAGCAACAGCACATTGTATTCTCAAGCTGCCTCATCGCTCTGACTTTTCTGCCCTCCTCTTCCACTTTTAAGGTTGGATGTGATTACATTTGTTTCACCTTCTCCCTATTTTAAAATTAACTGATTATTAACCTTAGCTCCAGCTGCAAAGTCTCCTCATAGAAGTTCCTAGATTAGTGTTTGACTGAATAACAAAAGGGCAGGGGTCTTGGTGTATGGGGTGGGGGTATCTTTAGAATTTTTCAAACCACTGGGAAGATGACTAAAAGGGGAAAATAGGAGATGACTTCCAACTTTCTAGTTT
This sequence comes from Physeter macrocephalus, assembly GCF_002837175.3. Lineage (NCBI taxonomy): Eukaryota > Metazoa > Chordata > Mammalia > Artiodactyla > Physeteridae > Physeter > Physeter macrocephalus. The sequence continues at coordinate 70,079,050 of NC_041215.1, read as the reverse complement.
GGGTAGTGTCCCTTAATTAGTTTCCTCACTATCTATATTTGAAGCATTTTTCATCTTAAACATATAATCTCAGCATCAGAGCACAAGGAAGACCCAGCCAAATGCATAATTTTAAATCTCACATAGATTACTATCCCTGAAATTTTACCTGCTTTGTTCTTATTAAACTAGAACAATGAAGCTACAATAGAAACCTCTGTAAATAAACAAGCAGGCAAACAAAGAATTTTAAGCTTAGTAGCCAATTCAATAGCTTTCCCTCATCTGGGCCCTCTCCTGAGGCTCCTCCGCTTTGTGTAATTAAAGGCCACACCTCAAGCTGAAAGCACCCCCAGAGAAAATTAAGTTGGAAAGGAGAAAATGATGTGGATACCAAATTTTAAATCTTCTAGTATCCCATAAGCTAACAGCCACCAAAGACTACTAGAGTCTCTTACAGCTGTTAGAGAATGATCTACTATCCTTCTCCCTCAAAGGTAAATATTCTACTCCCACCACTGAATCTCCTAACTTCCGTGGTCTATACTTCTCTTTCTTTCTCTGTTCCACTCCACATAATAACCTAGAGACTATCAAATTCCCTTCCTGGGGTAGATGGGCTGACAGAATGGAGGATGAAGAAGGGTTCATGAGAACAACAACAAAAAAAAAGATGATAGGAACCAATGTTGTATTATTATTATTATTATTATTTAACATCTTTATTGGAGTATAATTGCTTTACAATGTTGTGTCAGCTTCTGCTTTATAACCAAGTGCATCAGTTATACATATACATATGTCCCCATATCTCTTCCCTCTTGCGTCTCCCTCCCTCCCACCCCTCTAGGTGGTCACAAAGCACCGAGCTGATCTCCCTGTGCTATGTGGCTGCTTCCCACTAGCTAGCTATTTTATGTTTGGTAGTGTATATATGTCCATGCCACTCTCTCACTTTATTATTGATATGTGCTTTCTTTTCTACCTAGTTATGTACATTCCGTAAAAAAATAGAAATAAAGACAAAGGTAAGTCTTTGGAATGCCTTTGGAATTCAAGAATCTCCATCTTTCTCTCTTTCTCTCTGTGTTTGTGTGTGTGTGTGTGTGTGTGTGTGTGTGTGTAAATTAGCATTCTGTCCATAGATGTTTTTGTAACCCCAGAAAAGAAACAAAAATCTGGTTGACCTTGAGAATGACTAAATAAACTGCTTTCTGTAAACCAGATATTGTATTTGGTAAACATATGAAAAAGGCTTGTGCTTTCTTGAAAAATTGTACCTTTGCTTTTCACAAAGAAAACGTCTATCCAAGAAACCTGCCCCAATGCCATGTCACAGCCCTCTGTGTGGACATGAGATTGCTGTCTCCTGGATGTTCTTAACAGGGCTAATTAAGTTCATTCACAAATCCTCTTTATTAAAGATTTCACACTGAAATATCTCTACACATGCAATAGGACACTATTATTGAAAAGTCTTTGTTTCTAATCACAATACCAGGGTGATAATGAAAGACATTAGAACATGCCCTCATGTGAGTAAGGATTAAGAACACTCCCACTATCTGCTCAAACCCTGCAAGGGGACGTATTTGGATAGCAGCACTCCATCACCACAGATCCTAGAATGTTTTTTGTAAAAGTCCAGTGTCCAGATACCATATTCTGAAGTCTTATTTTGTTCATGCTATTCAGAATATAAATGCAAACAGATTATGTGATGGAGCCTTCCTTTGAACAACTCTTCTGTTTATAATTACCAACTAATTTATCAGAATAAAAATCAATCCTTTAGGTGTTTGAGCCAACCCTTGTATTATTATTACTTTTAAAAGTGCTATGTATAGGCTATGTTAAAATACTCGTCTTGGGAGAGCTGTTGTTGAAAAAATAGTACACTAGATTACATTAATATATTGCAAAGCCATTTCTGGAAAAATTAAGAGTGGAAAAGTAAAATATATTTTACTTGGAATCTGTTATTTTATTTTACATACCTACTTTAACGTGTTCTTTTCCTCAACTTCTGAATAGAGAAATTTTGTTTTGATACCTAAGAGTTTCAGACCAGGCATTTCCGCATGTTTTCTGTGAAGTCAATTTAAAAGTACATTAGCAGTGCATGTGGATTTAGTCAGGGACTCAGGATGTGAAATTTTGAACATATTTCTCCAAAGGTGGAGTCTTCAAATTATGACTATGAAAGTAATTTATTCCAGCCAAACACACTTCCACATATTGTTAACAGTGCTATGTGCTTCAATTCATTTAACTGCTTTTTAATTCAGTAGTTATTCAGATTTAATAGAGCCATTTCTTCATCATTTTGCATTTAGTGATAAATGGTGCCAGAATTTATGATAAATTAAACTGCAAAGGACCATGTTAAAATTATCTTAAGGGTTTCACATAAAAGGAATCCACACCTATTTTGTTCAGAACAGCCACCTGAAAGTTCACGTGGTGAAAAGAGCTCCTTACCGGGCATAAACTATGAGATCTATTTGAAAGTTAAGTTTTAATTATACTTTTCGCTCACCCCTTACCATTGGCAGTGGCCATCCAGCTGGGGGACTGACAACGTGGATGCTTTAAACTAGGGGTTCTTTCTTGTTTTAATATTGATTTAACAAGTGGAAGAACATTCAGGTTGGAGCTTTGATGAATATCCTTACACAACAAAAGCTACCAGATACAGGGGGCAACTTTTTAAAAGTTTGGAGAAGAGATGAGGCATCAAGGGGCTATGGGAGAGATAAATTGGGCAGGGCCAAGTGGTGGGAGAGAGGGGAGTTGTAGTTGGACAGCCCTGCCAATTACTAGCCCTATTATCCTTTCTCCTTCCTACTAAATGTACTGGCTTAACAGCTACCACAAAGGGAGATGAGGGGCTGAATTCACGGGGCCTCTTCCTTTCCCTCCTTCTCATACCACATTTTGAAAATGAAAAAAAAAAATGTGATTCCTTGACTAAAGTATCAGAAATGGTTTGCAGCCATTATCTCTACCATTTTCCAGACATGTTAAAATGTATAAACTAGCTTAATTAGGTTTTTTCTCCCTGCTCATCTATACTTCCAGACAGGCAAGCTGGGCTGGTTAGTCAGGACAGAGATCAGGAGAAAACTATGCAAATGAAGAATTCTGTCCTTAAGGTTAACTACCTCTAGGTCACTCATGACAACTAATGAGAGACCAGGGAGAACCTGCTCTCAAATACATTCGTTTGCACTGGAAGATATGTTTTGGCTCCCAAAACAATCATGAATAAGATACATGTGTCCATAACTCTGTAGGCAAAACATTAGTAAGGGAGCAAGGGGTGCCACATGCCTTTATTCATTTCTGAAAAGCAAATTCTGACTGTTCACATTTGAGTTTTCTGAGTTAGAATTTGCCTGTTACTTCATGATTGTTTATTTGCTATCATTCGATTCATCCATATAGAGCGCCGTTTATTGAGAACCTGTTATGAGAGGTGCTTGGCATAAGAAGATGAAAGACAAGGTCTCTTCAGCAGAGAAGCACCTAGTCTCCTATGTAATAATAAAGGCATTGAAGGAAATTTTCCTCTCATCAAGCAGCTGTAAGCTGGGTTAGTGTTGAGCTACTGAAAATAGCATTTGCTTGATGGCTTAAAGGAAAGTCTAAATACTTTTGAAAAGCAACCCAAATTCATTAGTCTTACCCCATACTTGTGCTCAGACCCTTTTCTTAGCATCAGAATTTGTGTGTACATTTGTGTGTACATCTTTGGGTGCATTCATCTCTATCTATTGCTCTCTATATTGCTTTAGTGGTAATTATTAAGTGCTACCGTTGTACCAGGCAGTATGCTAAGCCATTTATATACCTCATCCTATTTGAAAAAAGAAAAAGAATGATGGGTTAGGAATCTGGATGCTCTGATCACAAAACTAGAAGTAAATAACTTCACATTTCTATTTTATCTTCAAAATGAGGGAGCTGCCTCTAAGGCCCTTTCTAGCTGTAACAATTCTATAAAACTGTGATTCCTTGTGCCTTCCTAAATGTTTCAAGAGAGTAAAATTAACACCTATTTTGGTTAACTATCTAACATTCTCTGTTCTATGGATACCTGTTTAGAGGAAAGGGATTGAATAACAGACCACTTAAAGAAATAAACTTCATTTTTAACAGATGTATTAAGTTTGGGGACTACAAACATACTAGTTCTTTATTAAAAGTATAAAGTTATATGTGTGTAAAAATTTTTTTCCCAGATACAAACATTTTTGATTTCTTAATAATTCCCAAAAGGTTTTTCTTTAGCTACAAATGTTTAATGGATGAATATTTGGCCTATAATAGTATGATTTTGAACTCCTAAAAATATTAGTACAATTTTTAACTATAATGAAAATGCCAATTTTAGGAGCATCCATATACATACTTAACCCAAAAATAGAACAGTGAGGATTTCTACTCATTAAATTGCCATTGCACTGTCCAGAGCCACTTGTCCACATTCTTGTTGTGTCTGCTGCTTGTTATATTTTTCTGGGCTGTTTATTCCACAAAGGGCAATTGCAAAAGAGTTGGAAGCACTTTTTAGTGCCAGGCCATTCTCTAGCTTAGGTTCATGCCCCTTGGTTCTCATATTTAACAGAAGCTCAGATAGCCTGCAGCATCTGTCCTTTTGGTTCCCTTCAGGACTGTGTACATTTCTTTGTCATAGTGTCATTTCTCAAACCAGAAAATTTCTTTAAATAGCAGGCCTGTCTCAGTAGAATTAGGGGAACTATAATTCTGTAATTTGAAGAATATTCCACTTCAAAGTGCATTGTTCTAATTGACTTACATATTTGAGACATACGTTTTATTGTGTTTCACTGTTAAGAGGAAGTAGAGTACGACCATGTTTCTGCAAGGAAATAAAAAAGGAAATATTAATTGTTTCTTTCTGTCCTTATTTGGTTAGTGTGATCAATTTCATTGATTGAGTAATAATACTATCCCTCCCCCCAAATAATCAAAATACAAAGCAGCAAAATTGGCCACTTCATAAAAGGTAAAAAAAAAAAAAAACTGAAAAATTCACCTACTTATTCCAAAAAGTGGTATTACAGATATTTTAAAATAGGGTTGTGTTGACATATTCCAAATAAATAATCAGTACATACATACATACAGGCATGTCCATAAATAAATACATAAATAAAGAAACCACAGTTTATGCCTGTCATTTAGAGCAAAAGAGAGAAATTTCAGAAACATGAAATTCACCTTCATTTCGTCATCTGTTGCTAGGTTTAGAAAAGTTATCTGTAAAGATAATGATTCTAGAAGAGCTTTATTAGTATTACATAGTGCTTTTTGACTTAAGGAAAATCTGTCTCCATACTAGATGTTTAGACTTTAAAAGTCAGTAACCTGTTTTCAACTTTATTATTTACACACATGCTCAAAAATATCTATAGAGGATTAAACAATGTTTCACTCTTCATATGAAGGCTGTGAAGAAGTATAATCAGATCTGAAGACTGTTCCTTTTTCTGTAAGAACATTTGTAAATGGAGAATTCTTTTGAGATTCTTCTTGTTCAGTCTCTGATTTTTGTTCTTTCTTTCACAATGAATTGCAAAATGCCATTTAGCTTCAAGGTTTCTAATCGTCCAACTGTACTGTACTCACCTTTTTATTGGCCGCCTTTCCTTGGTTTTTTGTTTCACCAGCAAGATTCTCACCTTGCTGCACATTCTTTCAACTTGGCCATCAATATGTAAAGTCGAGAAATCCTTCTAAGTCTGGATGCTTACAGCAGCATCCCACTTATCACTTCTTTCCATCCTTGGAGGGAAGCTCTGTCTGAAGTAGCTGTTGATGGTGTCTTTACAACTGTTACATGGAAGCCTTTTTTGAATACTGTCATTGAAAACTTCCTGAATCTCAGTGAAGTATTGTCAGGTTGGGTCAGCGATGTTTATAATTCTCTGCCTCGGCATCTCTCTCTCCCTGCCTACTTCTGTCCTCTACTTTTCCCATCCTTTTAAATTTGTGACAATGAAGTTGTTGATAATATTTCTACAATTAGGCTCACAGAATGTATTTTAATAAATCTGAGAATGTTTTAGTTTGGATTCTACATTCTAACTTATGTAAATTACTGTTGCTTTTGACCACCATCATCATTCAACATATCACATTTATTTCATTTAAACATTTATACATGTTTATAATGTATATAAACATTTAGATATATTTTTTAAATATACATATGTTTCCCCTAAAATAAATGTGTGTATATATATGTGTATGCATATATGTGTGTTTACATGTATGTATATATGTGTATATGTATGGATATATATGTGTGTGTATAAATATGTATACATTTCTTCCCTCATACTTAACATTAGCTAATCACCTCTACTAAACATCAAGAAAGTGCTTCAGTACACCAGAAACTAACACAATATTGTAACACAACTATACTTAAAAATAAATGGTTTACACCACAAGAAAGTGCTTCAGAGAGCAAGGATTAAGAAATATATAGTATATGATAACTTGTAACAGAGTTGCCAGAATAGGAAACAGAGCAGCAGCGGGGGGAGCTGGGCAGGTGTGGTCCAGGGCATGGGAGGGGGCCCACTGCAGCCATCCAGCCTGGACCTGAGACATGGAGCTCTCCAGCTAAGAAACTGGGCATTTTAGTTACGTTAACCCTCAGGTTTGTGTGGATGATATGTTCTTAGTCTCATTTTGATTATTAATAACAATACTAATAAAAAATATTTGTTGGGTTTACAAAAAATGGAGAAATATATAGTATATGAAATAAATCTATACAATACACAAATTAATATGTATATATATTTATGTATTCTATTATGTGTAGACTTTATATCTATTATAGGTAATAGATATTTAAACATATAAATGTATAAAAATAATGTGAAATGAAGGAATTCAGGACTTTACTCTCTCCAGCTAGAATTTTAATCTCTACCAATCCAATCATATATTACAACACATTTGTATAACTGCTACAGATTTCTTAACATGTTTTTATAGATCCCAACAGAGCCAAATCAGGCTTGCACTATCACCCCGAAGAGTCATAGAACACAGCCACATTATTTTCCCCTTTAGCTGAGTTTTGGCTTTATTGTTTAAATAATCATGAAATAAACAGACTCATTCCTGTTGCAGCTTTCATTCAGCAATTATGTTTGATAAGAAGATGCTGGGGAATAGAAACAGTAAATAGAAGCTCAATGGGGAAAAGAAAATGCATTGAGATTTTCTTGGAAAATGCTTCCATATAAAATAAGCCTTCATATTCACAGAAAGATAGACAAGATGAAAAGGCAGATGGCTATGTACCAGATGAAGGAACAAGATAAAACCCCAGAAAAACAACTAAACGAAATGGAGATAGGCAACCTTCCAGAAAAAGAATTCAGAATAACGATAGTGAAGATGATCCAGGACCTTGGAAAAGAATGGAGGCAAAGATTGAGAAGATGCAAGAAATGTTTAACAAAGACC
>NC_041215.1:70070845-70071413 GCF_002837175.3 Physeter macrocephalus | reverse complement strand
ATACAATAACTGAAATGAAAACTACACTAGAAGGAATCAATAGCAGAATAACTGAGGCAGAGGAACGGATAAGTGACCTGGAAGACAGAATGGTGGAATTCACTGCAGCGGAACAGAATAAAGAAAAAAGACTGAAAAGAAATGAAGACAGCCTAAGAGACCTCTGGGACAACATTAAATGCAACAACATTCACATTATAGGGGTCCCAGAAGAAGAAGAGAGAGAGAAAAGACCTGAGAAAATATCTAAGGAGATTATAGTCAAAAATTTCCCTAACATGAGAAAGGAAATAGCCACCCAAGTCCAGGAAGCACAGCGAGTCTCATACAGGATAAACCCAAGGAGAAACATGCTGAGACACATAGTAAACAAATTGGCAAAAATTAAAGACAAAGAAAAATTATTGAAAGCAGCAAGGGAAAAATGACAAATAACATACAAGGGAACTCCCATAAGGTTACCAGCTGATTTCTCAGCAGAAACTCTACAAGCCAGAAGGGAGTGGCTTGACATATTTAAAGTGATGAAAGGGAAGAACCTACAACCAAGATTACTCTACCTGGCAAG
>NC_041215.1:70069016-70070835 GCF_002837175.3 Physeter macrocephalus | reverse complement strand
ATATTGCATGCAAATGGAAATCAAAAGAAAGCTGGAGTAGCAATACTCATATCAGATAAAATCGACTTTAAAATAAAGAATGTTACAAGAGACAAGGAAGGACACTACATAATGATCAAGGGATCAATCCAAGAAGAAGATATAACAATTATAAATGTATATGCACCCAACATAGGAGCACCTCAATACATAAGGCAACTGCTAACAGCTATAAAAGAGGAAATTGACGGTAACACAGTAATCGTGGGGGACTATAACACCTCACTTACACCAATGGACAGATCATCCAAAATAAAAATAAATAAGGAAACAGAAGCTTTAAATGACACAATAGACCAGATATTTTTAATTGATATTTATAGGACATTCCATCCAAAAACTGCAGATTACAATTTCTTCTCAAGTGCACATGGAACATTCTCCAGGATAGATCACATCTTAGGTCACAAATCAAGCCTCAGTAAATTTAAGAAAACTGAAATCATATCAAGCATCTTTTCTGACCACAACACTATAAGATTAGAAATCAGTTACATGGAAAAAAGGTAAAAAAAAACAAAAACATGGAAGCTAAACAGTACGTTACTAAATAACCAAGAGATCACTGAAGAAATCAAAGAGGAAATCAAAAAATACCTAGAGACAAATAACAAGGAAAACGCAACGATCCAAAACCTATGGGATGCAGCAAAAGCAGTTCTAAGAGGGAAGTTTATAGCAATACACTCCTACCTCAAGAAACAAGAAACATCTCAAATAAACAATCTAAGCTTACACCTAAAGGAACTGGAGAAAGAAAAACAGATAAAACCCAAAGTTAGTAGAAGGAAAGAAATCATAATGATTAGAGCACAAATAAATGAAAGAGAAACAAAGGAAAGAATAGCAAAGATCAATAAAACTAAAAGCTGGTTCTTTGAGAAGATAAACAAAAGTGATAAACCATTAGCCCAACTCATCAAGGAGAAGAGGGAGAGGACTCAAATCACTAAAATTAGAAATGAAAAAGAAGAAGTTACAACAGACACCGCAAAATACAAATCATCATAAGAGATTACTACAAGCAACTCTATGCCAATAAATTGGACAACCTGGAGGAAATGGACAAATTCTTAGAAAGGTATAACCTTCCAAGACTGAACCAGGAAGAAATAGAAAATATGAACAGACCAATCACAAGTAATGAAATAGAAACCGTGATCAAAAATCTTCCAACAGGGCTTCTCTGGTGGCGCAGTGGTTGAGAGTTCGCCTGCCGATGCAGGGGACATGGGTTTGTGCCCCGATCCGGGAAGATCCCACATGCCACAGAGAGGCTAGGGTCGTGAGCCATGGCCTCTGAGCCTGCACAGCCAGAGCCTGTGCTCCGCAACGGGAGAGGCCACAACAGTGAGAGGCCCGCGTACTGCAAAAAAAATAATGATAATAAAATAAAATCTTCCAACAAACAAAAGTCCAGGACCAGATGCCTTCACAGGTGAATTCTATCAAACATTAAGAGAAGAGCTAACAACCATCCTTCTCAAACTCTTCCAAAAATTTGCAGAGGAAGGAACACTCCCAGACTCATTCTATGAGGCCACCATCACCCTGATACCAAAACCAGACAAAGATACTACAAAAAAGAAAATTACAGAACAATATCACTGTTGAATATAAATGTAAAAATCCTCAACAAAATACTAACAAACAGAATCCAACAACACATTAACAGGATCATACACCATGATCAAGTGGAATGTATCCCAGGGATGCAAGGATTCTTCAATATATGCAAATCAATCAATGTGATACACCATACTAACAAACTGAAGGAGAA
>NC_041215.1:70060480-70062601 GCF_002837175.3 Physeter macrocephalus | reverse complement strand
ATATTGCATGCAAATGGAAATCAAAAGAAAGCTGGAGTAGCAATACTCATATCAGATAAAATCGACTTTAAAATAAAGAATGTTACAAGAGACAAGGAAGGACACTACATAATGATCAAGGGATCAATCCAAGAAGAAGATATAACAATTATAAATGTATATGCACCCAACATAGGAGCACCTCAATACATAAGGCAACTGCTAACAGCTATAAAAGAGGAAATTGACGGTAACACAGTAATCGTGGGGGACTATAACACCTCACTTACACCAATGGACAGATCATCCAAAATAAAAATAAATAAGGAAACAGAAGCTTTAAATGACACAATAGACCAGATATTTTTAATTGATATTTATAGGACATTCCATCCAAAAACTGCAGATTACAATTTCTTCTCAAGTGCACATGGAACATTCTCCAGGATAGATCACATCTTAGGTCACAAATCAAGCCTCAGTAAATTTAAGAAAACTGAAATCATATCAAGCATCTTTTCTGACCACAACACTATAAGATTAGAAATCAGTTACATGGAAAAAAGGTAAAAAAAAACAAAAACATGGAAGCTCATCATAAGAGATTACTACAAGCAACTCTATGCCAATAAATTGGACAACCTGGAGGAAATGGACAAATTCTTAGAAAGGTATAACCTTCCAAGACTGAACCAGGAAGAAATAGAAAATATGAACAGACCAATCACAAGTAATGAAATAGAAACCGTGATCAAAAATCTTCCAACAGGGCTTCTCTGGTGGCGCAGTGGTTGAGAGTTCGCCTGCCGATGCAGGGGACATGGGTTTGTGCCCCGATCCGGGAAGATCCCACATGCCACAGAGAGGCTAGGGTCGTGAGCCATGGCCTCTGAGCCTGCACAGCCAGAGCCTGTGCTCCGCAACGGGAGAGGCCACAACAGTGAGAGGCCCGCGTACTGCAAAAAAAATAATGATAATAAAATAAAATCTTCCAACAAACAAAAGTCCAGGACCAGATGCCTTCACAGGTGAATTCTATCAAACATTAAGAGAAGAGCTAACAACCATCCTTCTCAAACTCTTCCAAAAATTTGCAGAGGAAGGAACACTCCCAGACTCATTCTATGAGGCCACCATCACCCTGATACCAAAACCAGACAAAGATACTACAAAAAAGAAAATTACAGAACAATATCACTGTTGAATATAAATGTAAAAATCCTCAACAAAATACTAACAAACAGAATCCAACAACACATTAACAGGATCATACACCATGATCAAGTGGAATGTATCCCAGGGATGCAAGGATTCTTCAATATATGCAAATCAATCAATGTGATACACCATATTAACAAATTAAAGAATAAAAACCATATGATTATCTCAATAGATGCAGAAAAAGCTTTTGACAAAATTCAACACCCATTTATGGTAAAAACTCTCCAGAAAATGGGCATAGAGGGAACCTACCTCAACATAAGAACAAGATAGAAAGCCCAGAGATAAACCCACACACCTATGGTCAACTAATCTATGATAAAGGAGGCAAGGATATACAATGGAGAAAAGACAGTCTCTTCAATAAGTGATGCTGGGAAAACTGGACAGCTACATGTAAACGAATGAAATTAGAACACTCCCTAACAGCATACACAAAAATAAACTCAAAATGGATTAGAGACCTAAATGTAAGCCCGGACACTATAAAACTCATAGAGGAAAATATAGGAAGAAGAATCTTTGACATAAATCACAGCAAGATATTTTTTGATCCACCTCCTAGAGTAATGGAAATAAAAAGAAAAATAAACAAATGGGACCTAATGAAACTTAAAAGCTTTTGCACAGCAAAGGAAACCATAAACAAGACGAAAAGACAACCCTTAGAATGGGAGAAAATATTTATAAACGAATCAATGGACAAAAGATTAATCTCCAAAATATATAAACAGCTCATGCAGCTCAATATTAAAAAAACAAACAACCCAATCCAAAAATGGGCAGAAGACCTAAATAGACATTTCTCCAAAGAAGACATACAGATGGCCAAGAAGCACATGAAAAGCTGCTCAACATCACTAATTATTAGCAAAATGCAAATCAAAACTAAAATGAGGTATCACCTCACACCAGTAAGAA
>NC_041215.1:70032149-70060217 GCF_002837175.3 Physeter macrocephalus | reverse complement strand
AATTGGGTCATTTGTAGAGACGTGGATGGATCTAGAGACTGTCGTACAGAGTGAAGTTAAGTCAGAAAGAGAAAAACAAGTATCATATATTAACGCATGTATGTGGAACCTAGAAAAATGGTACAGATGAACCAGTTTGCAGGGCAGAAATTGAGACACAGATGTAGAGAACAAACGTATGGACACCAGGGAGGGAAAGTGACGGGGGGTGGTGGTGGTGGGATGAATTGGGCGATTGCGATTGACATGTATACACTGATGTGTATAAAATTGATGACTAACAAGAACCTGCTATATAAAAAGATAAATAAAATAAAATTCAGAAATTAAAATAAAATAAAATAAGCCTTCAGGTGAATTCCCTGGCTGTCCAGTGGTTAGCACTCTGCACTTTCACTGCCAAGGGCCCAGGTTCAATCCCTGGACAGGGAGCTAAGATCCACAAGCAGAGCAGTGTGGCCAAAAAAATAAACAAAATAAAATAAGCCTTCTGTATTCAAGGTATTTTTTGCTCCCTTGACCTGTGAGTTTTTTGGTTATTTCATATGCTAAAGACAATGGTCCTTGAACTATTTATTAAAAATATCTGATTGGTCAATATAACATGTACTAATGACGAATATTAATGTGTCCTGCAAAAAATATACTTACCTAGTAACTAGAAGTCTTAGTATCAGATCCCTGTATCAGGGTTAACAGAGTTTTGGTGGAGCTTATATCATGATAGAATATAGAACAGAATCACTAAGTGTTAAAACTGCACTGTTTTTCACCTCTCAGTTTTCTTTAAACATTTAGATAGGAAAAACAGGCAGAAATAAAATTTTAAATATTTCAGTAAACTTAATTTTTAAGTTAAAATTATTTAAATGTATTGAAATATGAAAATATAATATAATAGTTTAAGAAAACATTTCATTTCAGACCACTGTGAATATTTGGTCATAAAAATAACTTTAAAAGAGAAGATTAACTTAAAAATTCAAAGATATATTTTCATGGAGATGAAAATCCAATTGTAATATGAACAACACAGGCTTTTTCTATGATATTCTAAACTAATTAGAATAAAATTTAATTTAATTAGGTATTCACAACTTGTAAGTCTTAACTATGAATCTCAGCCATTTAACTTAAGACCAGGGTTTCATCTTTTTAATGATTTGTGTATTAAAAGGTTTTGAACAAACAACAAAATTCAATGAGTTAACATTCTTTTGCCCTGAATCCAGTTTCAAGGAGCAGAAAATTCAAGACCAGTTTACATGCAGCTCCATTTTGTATGATTCTAGCCAATTTTTTGTTAATTTATTATCAAAATGGTACTCAAACACCACATGGCATTATTTATTTGATATTTTTATTTAGTTGGCAAAACGTATTTTTGAGTTCTTATCAGTTGCTAGATATTATGAGTACAGATAAAACAGCAATCTATTCAGTGGTATAAGCCATATCCCCCTAGAAATTGGAGAAATCCGCAAATGAAAAATGTACAAGCACGATAATATTTGTCTTTTCCCTTTCCATCTTGCATCTCTCCATAGTACTATGGGGAGACAAAGATTTGATTTATGATTTCTTTCAAATTTTGGCTGATAAAATTACTACCCTCAATGCTCTGAGCACTGTGAATAGTGAGCATTGAAAAGATGCTCAGTTCTTTCTATGCTGTGAATTTTGGAGCCTGTTTATATGAGGATGATGGGGAAAACACCTAATTGTGCATAAAAAGTCATTGCATGGGAGAAAGAGTGAAGACAGGGACTTCAGACATGTTCTTTTATTATGAGCACTTGGTCTTTGAGCATCAGAAGACCTTTAATTAATCCCTATTCCTCCTAATGATGGGAGAACATCCCCACCAGGACAATCCCTGGCTTCCACTGGTAGTTTTAATGATTTTGCTTCCAGGTAGACTCCTGAGGGGAAGCACTAAAAAACATATAGCATGATTCTGTCATAAGAAAAAGTTGTAAATTGTGGTTTAATGTGAGTTATTTGTAAATAAATACTGATGCATCTATCAGGAACACGTTTAAATAATGAGACCAATTTGAGATTATGTGTTCTGGAATTGGCAATTTCAGTTTCAGGAGAGAAAATGGGTCACAATATTGCATTTTCTTCATTGAAAGTGCACAGAAAACAGAGCTTATTGTACCCTATGAGACAAACACCTTACTTGCAAGAGACTCCGTAATTGTTTTAATTCCATTTACCAAGCTATTTGCTTTGACATTTTTGGTGATAGAAATGAGATGATTTAGGTAAATAAGTATATATGCTGAATATTTTGAAGAGGTTACCTGACTTATACAAATATATTTAAATTAAGGTTTTGATATGAACTTTCAAATATAGGTAAAAAGATACATTCATCTGTTTTATTAAAACCCTGTTAAGTTTTCTTTAAATACTATATTACAGTGTCAGTGATTTACTTACGTGGATATTGTTTCTGTTTTCCTCCTAATGCAATTATATTAAATTTTAATGACATCAATTGTAATATCTAACTGATATCTGGAAGCTTGTGGAGACCCCAAAGGTTTTATACAAATTTATATGTATCAAGCTCTCACTGATATACTTTGCCAGTAGATATTTTACCTTGAGTAGTCAGCTTTGCAAATCCCTTCCCACAAAAGATGAAAAACATCCTCCTATTACATCTAGAGATTTCTTTTTGTTATTCAAAGCCATGAATAAATTTACGAAAAATGTATATGATTTTAATGCCTTAAACGAGAAAGCTTCCTTGATTCCTATTTAAAAATGGAATATTTAATGTTTTCCTTCTTCTGTGGTACTTTTTTGATATTGTAGTGAAGAACAAAAAAGAATTCTGAGAACATATAAAACAAAAAACTGAGTTTGAAGTATTATAATAAAACAACCTTTTTCCTTTAATGCTAAGTCCCTTTTTAATGAAGATCTTCTGGCAGCTCTTGAATGTATAACTAGTTTATATCATGGGATGAAGCTGTCTGTTCTGATGATTGACATGAGCCCACATTACAATGTGATTCTGAAAATTAGTCCATAGAGGTCCTTTTCAGGTACTTCTCAGACTGAGAGCTGCCCTCCAACTACAGGAGAGCCTTTTTAACCCCACTCATTGGTATTCTAATCTGGAAGAGCTGTCCTGCCTTTTAAATAACTCAGGCATTCAGGCTCGTACCCCCCTTGACACATTACTTAGCCAAAGGATTCAAATGAGATTCAAGAAACATGCAGTACAGCACAAAGGGATTGGAATATGCACAATTAATAATCACACAGTTAATTCATTTTTAATGCAAGGAGGATTTCTGAAATTTCACATTCAGATTTGTAGCACAAAGTAGTGGCTGTCTACCCTGATTGCATTCCTAAGATTCCAAAATATAGGCACTATTCTTAAGTAATTATTTTAATTTTAAATAGATTCTCCTAAAGGTGTAGCTTTAAGTGACATTAAGGTTATGACACAAACAGATACAATTTCAAAATGGGACCCCTTTCAATTCAGATATTGTGCAAATAAATAAACACATGAAGAGTTTTTATAAGAATGGGAATAAGGTATGTCTCTGATTAGGAAGGGTTGTGGTGGGATTTGATTACCTTGGGTCAAAGCCATCCAACTACATTACACAGTGCAATGTTTTGTTTCCCTCTTTTTTTTTAATATAAGTATTTTTATATATCCAACGTTAAAGATCTTGCTGTCCGCATTTGAGAGGTGGATATGCAGTTATTGCAATAAGAATGTCAGTAGATCTAAAAAAGTTCTAAGATTTTAGAATGACAACCAGGAAGACAACCAACCATTGAGTCAATAATTAGTTGCTAGATTCTTTCTATGCATGGATAAGTGAATTCATTCATTTGCCATTTATACATTGCATGTTTTCTATATGCCAGATCCTGGGGATGAAACCAGTGAATAGGGGAGACAAAATTCCAGCTCTCATGTAAATTATATTCTAGTGTACAAATAAATGAACATAATAAATTCAGAGGATAATAAGTGCTATGCAGAAAAGTAGGGCATGGTAAGAGGATGGAGTAATAACGGGGTAGAGAAGTGGGAAGTGATCATCAGGAAGTGGAATTTGAGTAAGAGGTCTGAATGAACCATGAAGAAATATGAAGGGAGCATATTAGGCCGAGGAAGGAGCAACAACAAAGGCCAGAGGAGGTCATGAACTTCCCAGATTTGAAGAAGCCCAAATATGGCTGGAGCAAGTGTTGAGAGAGCAGAAGAAACGTCCCACAACCAACTGGTTCATGTGTGGACCTACATGAGCCATTAGAGTGGCCTAACTCATTGCATGATCTATTTTGATCCACTATGCTTCTCCTTAGAAATAGCCTGGAAGTCAAGCAGTAGACAACATAAAGAAAATGTAGTAAAGATATGACTTTGTAGGGAGTTCAATTAAGTGGTGACATCTCTCTTTTAAAACATTCATTATCACCCAGCTACATCAGTTGCATGGGGTAATTATCGGATGGCTTGCAGCTTCAAAATTATCATGTATTTTAAAATCATTTATGCTTTACAACGATTTGCAATCATACCCATGGAGGCTTCACAGAGAATTTGAATTACGCAGTTGGGCAGGTCATCATAGGATATTTGTACCACTACTTTTCCAAAAGATTAACTACCTCTCCCTTGCTTTCTCCTCCTTCCTCCCCAGACCTCATCACCCTTTAACCTGAAGAAAAGTAGGAAATTGATCTTTCATGGAAACCAGGCTGTGTCTGAAACCTTACAGATGCTTGGGGTATCCATGTTATATGAAATAGTGGAATTATATGTTGTATATTTATATGGAATAGCTTTTTTTGATGTACACACCATGTCTTCCAACTCTGGTTTGGAAAGTAGTTCCAAGCAGGCTAAACTGGCAATGATTTCTGCAACCTATTTATGAAGAGGGCAGGCAGATTTTGGGGTATCTGCTTACAGGTTTCCTAGGCTAATTTAATGCTAGCTGTCTTCTCGTGGTTCTATTTTTCATTCTTCTTCTATCCTTTCCTTTATTTCTTTCCTTTTCTTTTCCTTTAGTGTAAATTACTGGAATTAGCACATGACCTTTTCCTGGTGCACTAAAGCCAGCTTTCAAGCATGAAATAGCTCTCAATCTCCAAGCTACAGAGAAAGATAAACTAGTTTTATTTGATGTTTTACTTTTACTAGTGTCCTGAAAGGTGAAATCGTTCATGCATAGGTAATTGCTCCACCGAGTTTCCTTGATCTGCGTGTGTGATTGTAATTTATAAATACCAATTGGGTAATTGCTGGGAGAGGTTTTAAAAGCAAATGTTTCTAATGCATGGTTGACACACTGTGTTCCCAATTGATTATATTATTTACCATATTAATGAATCTGATATTTTTTATCCCATCAAGGGCAACATTAGGTTTACCTAATGCTCAGTAGTGTGGCCAGTGCATAATTTTGCCTGGGAAAAGGTGGGGAAGGAAGGTTAGATCTTTCCCTCTGATATGTTGTCCTCTGCAGTGCTATGCACAACCCATACGCTAGTTTAGTGCCCAGAGCTCAAATTAGGTCACAGTCATGAATGCCTAGAATACAAAAGTTGAAAGATTTTTCGGATGTCAAACTCTCAATATCATTCCCCTTTAATAAACTTGAGTCTTAAAAGTAAGATGGCAAACATTTTGTAACAAGAAGTACACAAAACTCCTACATTCAGGAGATTAATCTATTAAAAAAGTCTTGCCTTTAGTGACCTACAAAAGAATAAGATAAGCTAAAACCCCTTCAGCAGACACTTTCCCCTTGCATCCTGTGTCAGGCCTAATGTAAAAAGATAACATTTTATATTCCTGAATTTGTGCCCATTGGCATTTCCATTGCCAAACATTCACAACTGGATGCAAAAATAAAAATAAAAACAAAACCCCATTGCCTAATCACATGAGTGGTCCCTTTGTAGAGGAAATGAGAACATTACCCCAATGGCATGACGGAGATTTGAATAATACCCAGTGTAGTTTTACCCTTTCCATTTGGAAGACACTCCCATGGGCCTCCAAAATAAAAAAGAAAAAAGGAATTTGTGTGGCTTCTTTATGGAAGCGTCATGCTCCTTTCCTCAGTCACTACATTCTGCCAAATAACAGCCTGGGAATCAGAGTAGATCCCCCCAGGCATTTTACCCATGTGGATTTGCCCGTCCACACCTCAAATGTGCTTCCTGAGAGCAGAACATAAATGCCCAGGGAGGCAAAGTGTTTGAGAGCATATTCCTACCAAGTTGTAATATGGGGCCTTCAGCCCAAAATGAGGACACAGAGAAAGCCAACAGTCTTGGAGTTCTTTACAGCAGCAGTTTACCCCTCTCACTCCTACATATCTTTACAGGAAAGAGCTGAGTTGAATGGAAATGGGCCTCTTTCATGCCAGGTATGGAAGAAGAAGGAAAAGATTACTTGGAATTTTCCAGTTTTAATCTCTCTACTATTGGGGGGAAGAGTTATCTAGAAAAACAATGCAATTTCACTGATTGTTTATATTTAGGTTTGGTAAGGATCACTTTAAAAGTTTAGGCTTCCTAATTATCACAACATACTTACATACTTAATAATGCATAGGTTCACAAATGAGCTGGCATAGCAGACAGATTAAAGGGACCCTTATTATAATTAAATCCATTCACAGATCTCTATCTGAAGGAGAATTGCACCATGAGATAGTAAGAATGTGTACTACCACACTGCATGCTGATAGGGACTCAGTGTGGTATAGAAGACTCATGCATTTGAATGAGAAAACTGAGATTTTTTTTTTTTAATTAAAGGGTATAATTTTGCTAGTCACATGTTTTTTGTTTTTTTTTTCTTTGGCCACGCCACATGTCCTGTGGGACCTGAGTTCCCCAACCAGGGATCAAAACCGTGCCCATGGAGTCTTAACTACTGGACCACCAGGGAAGTCCCTTGCTAGCCACTTTTTATCGTCTTGTCCATTCTTTCTACTTCTGTATTTGCTAAAGAGAAGAGGACTTTGGGAGAGTTCACAGATGTGTATTTTCTATTCCTCTTTAGACTTATAGTGTGTGTATTTTTAATTTCTCTTTAGATTTATATTGTCATTTCTCCAAAGATTTGAAAGTACTTTTCCAAAATTTATGGAAAAATAATGAATGTCACTAACAGGAATTCAAACGAAGGAGAACAGCATGTAAGGATGATAGTGGAAAGACTTCACCAAAATACCCAACTGAAAGAAACAGTCTTTTCTCTGCATTGACCCACTTAACTATTCTTCTTTCAAATTTTTTAATTGAATAATTGAGCTTATACACTCCAAATCTTAAAACAGGTCTATACCATCAGTACTTAACTTTGAAATGAGAGCACCTCTGTATCAGGATTGGTTCTAGGTAGCTGGGATGAGAGGATGATTTGTGGTTCGCCATAAAGGGCATAACAGTGCCTTGATCAGCAAGCACTTGTCTCCAGCAACTCATTATACTTGCTTTTATGGTTTAAGACAGTGTTATCAGAAGACTCCTACTATCTGAGAGAGACATTAAATTAATAATTTAGACCCCATTGATACATTCATTAAAATGCATTAAATACTTAGCATGTGTTGAACAAAATACTAGATTCAACAATATTTGTGAAAGGAATAAAATTATATCAATAATTCAAAATTCATGTGATTTAATTTTTTTCATCTAAGTACCAAGCATAGACAAGATATAGGCAATGTAAAGGATTTTAACAATGTTTTTCCATTTAACTGGTAGCTTACAGCTTCATCATGATTCTTTGTGCCTGCCCATGCTTTGAGAGCTGTTATCTCATGTTATTTGACTACTCGGATTGTATTCAATTGTTTGATCTATTTTTAGATGATTGTGAATGTAAATGGTACATAAAGGAGTATGTTATCTTTGGGTTATCAAGATTTATCTCCTGAGCAGAAATTGGAAGTAGTAGTGCCTTTTACTCACATTTAAAAATCACCTTGATTTGATGGTACTCTTGGGTACAATTTCTACTCTCCCATTTTGGAGAGCTTTTTCACCATAAATACATTTTAAAATGCAAAATGAGGTGATTTGGCCCATTTTGCTTTGTATATAATTTAACCTTCAAAGGATTATGGTCTATGGAGCAAACAGGTTAATAGGAAGGTTTTAAAAAGACATTTTTTCATCTGATGGGACATAATTGTACCTACAGAGCTGTTATGCTCCATTGTATAAATTCTTCAAATTCATGGACTATTGGCCCAAAACACAGTAATGGATCCTGTAGAGCACTGAAAATCTATCATGTTAATATAGCTGCTGCATATGCACAGTATGAGGTTTATTCTCCCATCCACACCTTAGAGGATTTGTATGTAATTCTCATATTAATAGGCCCGATTCCTGTACTCCAGATGGAATGCTTTGCCAAGCCCTTTACATGCTAAGTAAAAACATCTTCTCAGGATTTGCACTAAAACCAATGATAATAACATATTCCTGTAAAACACTGCCATGTCTAACAAAAATATTTGCTTGTTCAGAATTCCCAAAGGAATCACACCACTTCATGTTTGTAAAGCAACAAAGAGCTTTTTTTAAGTTGTTAGTTTACAAATCAGCACCTGAAATCATTGAATTGTATCTAGCTAAATGCTGAGGTACATTCCCTTCAAAACCCCTTTCATTGATGTTGGCAAGAACAGTTTTATTCTGAACACATATGTATATTTCTACTTTTATAGACTGATGGGCTTTTGGGAAAGCCTAAGATGCTCTCTATCACAACATCTCAATTCTCTTAATCTTGTTTTCTTCCTCTCGCCGCAGAGCTGTAAAAGTAAAGGCTATTGGCAGCACGATTTTATGCTCACTCAGAATATAGATCTGCAATATCAGAGAACCCTTGATCCTAATCTCTTTGTCCTTAGCTGCACAGACATAATAGGGACTAAAGGCTGGGGCCAACACAGGGTATAATCAAATCTATAAGGAGTATTTCTACAAAGTTTTAATCTAACCAGAAAGGAACGAAGGAGATGAAATAATTTCTTCCCTCTGTATTAACAATGTTAACCCATTTTCCAGACACATATTATTATCATTAGTTTTAGTATGAAGTCTGACAAGTTTTTATTTTTTAAATTTATCATGTCGGGGCTTGGAGAGTATTAGTTTTTTCATTGTCTTACTGCTCTCTGTAGACTGTGCCATGGCCACAGAGGACTCTCAAAGGAGTCAGGTGGAGCACAGCCCTCTCCTTAACATTCAGGATAATACTTTGTTGCATTATCTAGGAATTGCCAAGGCAAAAACAAAGGTAATGCCAAAAGAATGCTGTCTCAATGCTGAAGACCTCACGGAGGTTCAGAGAACTGAGTTTCCCTGATGATCGATACTGACTAGTTTCTCATCATTTCCTCCAAGCAGGAGACAGATTCAGTAGGGAGTTCAACTGCATGTGTAGATTTGATATTTATACTTTTTTTAAATTTTCTCATAGCTTTTCCTTACTCAGATTTGTGGCTGGACCCCACAGTCACTCTGTTCAGCTCAGGATGGTAAACTCAATATCTACTGCTACCTCCCAGTTGTCAAACATTCAATATAATATTCTCATTGAATCCAATCCATTTCCTGGTAAATAGCTATTTAAATAAGTTAAAAAGTGAGGTTGTATTTAATTCCCTTTCTACTTAAACCAGTTTGAAATGGGTTGGCTATCACTTGCAACTAAAAGGTCCCAAAAAATCCACTGAGTGGTGAAGTCAACATCAGTTTACTCTTCAGAAAAATGGAGGCAATACCTGCTTCTTGTGCAGATGACAGTTGGGCATTCAAATCAGAAGTATATGGGATCAATAATGTCTACTTTAAAATTTTAAAATGAGATTGTCATTTTTCAAAAGTTAAACAAGACTCATTCTTGTGTTTTCTTACAAGTTCATAAGGAGAACACTTTTGTTAAGTGCTTAGGCATATGGATGCTACTAAATTGGCTTTACTGACCCAGCATGTTCACCTTCTATTTTGTTGGGAAAGTATTTTCTTTCCTTTGAAAAATTGCCCTATATGTCCCCTTCTGTCACCTGACTATAACAGACACTGCCCTAGTAGTATGATGGCATATGACTCCTGGTCTCAGTTGATAGGTTCAAGAAAGGACTCTTAATCCTAGTAAGACAAATTGCGGTTCCTTCTTTAGCTACTGTCCCCTGGCTAAAAGCAACTGTCCAGCAGTAGGTACTTTACCGAAGCTGAACCTATCAGACTATTTCATAGCATTTAGAAAAAGGAAAATGTCTGTAAAATCAGTTTCTCTCTAGGAATTTGATGCTGTACTATATACAGTTCATGAGAAGTCAACAGCCATGTTCTCTGCTCAGAAGACCAGAAAAATAGCACTAGTTAGTCTGAGAAGAGAAAGAAAAGAATAAACAAGATGTTCAAAGAAGAATGGAAGTAGATATAAAAGGAGACTACTAATGCTACTTATGTCCCTGGATGCAGTTGTTACCTTGTCCTTGTTTTGTGAAGACCACAGTATCCTTAAAGTAAATTCCTCTTGTTTCTTAAATCAAGGTATGGATTGGATTTTTATTACATGCAACCCAAACTCCTAGTTTATGCCTAACATTATACTTCCTAAAAATAAAATAAAATTTAAGCAATAGAAAAATATATCTTGTTTTATAATAATCATATAACTTTGGAATAAATTAATGGTTGAATTTATTTTTTTAATTTCAGAAAAATATAAATGTCTTTTTAAATTTTCAAATGTTTTTATATAATATACTGAGTTTGATCTTAAATATAGAACAATTCTAAATTCTAAGGTTAAATTGTCCACAAAAGCCTGGTTTTACATTTTAACTATATTTAACTACATTGTCTTTGTTTGTAGTTGATGTTCATTTTAAGCTTTAAGGTAAGCCTCAGAAGCCATCCAAGCCCTGAGTATAAAAAGTGTTTATTGATACAATTAATTTTAGAGATAAATGAGAAGCCAAAAGTGTTCCATGCCCTCCATTTTTTCAAATGGTACAGTGGTAGGTAAATAAAAGGTTACATTGAGGGAGGTAGTAAAATGAGTTGATCATAAAATATATCAATAAGCTCCAAAGAAGACATACAGATGGCCAACAGGAACATGAAAATATGCTCAACATCACTAATTTTTAGTGAAATACAAGTAAAAACCACAATGTGGTATCACCTCACACGGGTCAGAAATGCTATCATCAAAAGGTCTACAAATAATAAATTCTGGAGAGGGTGTGGAGAAAAAGGAATCCTTCTACACTGTTGGTGGGAATGTAAATTGATGCAGCCACTATGGAAAAAAGTATGGAGGTTCCCTAAAAAACTAAAAATAGAGCTACCATATGACCCAGCACTCTCCTGGGCATATATTCAGAAAAGATGAAACTCTAATTCCAAAAGATACATGCCATATACCCTGAGAAAACCATAATTCAAAAAGAGTCATGTATCAAAATGTTCACTGCAGCTCTATTTACAATAGCCAGGACATGGAAGCAACCTAAGTGTCCATCAACAGATGAATGGATAAAGAAGATGTGGCACATATATACAATGGAATATTACTCAGCCATAAAAAGGAATGAAACTGAGTTATTTGTAGTGAGGTGGATGGACCTAATGTATATGTATAACTGATTCACTTTGTTATAAAGCAGAAACTAACACACCATTGTAAAGCAATTATACTCCAATAAAGATGTTAAAAAAAACTTTTTTTTAAAACCAAAAAGATACATGCACCCAAATGTTCATAGCAGCACTATTTACAATAGCCAAGACATAGAAACAACCCAGATGTCCATCAGCAGAGGATTGGTTTAAGAAGATGTGGTATACATACACAATGGAATATTACTCAGCCGTAAAAAATGAAATATTGCCATTTGCAGCAACATGGATGGACCTAGAGAATATCATACTAAGTGAAGTAAGTCAGTGAAAGACAAATATTATATATCACTTATATGTGAAATCTAGAAAATAATGCAAATGAATCTGTATACAAAACAGAAATAGACTCACAGACATAGAAAACAAACTTGATTACTAAAGAGGAAATGGAGGGAGGAGGGATAAATTAGGAGTATGGGTTTAACAGATACAAACTATTATACATAAAATAGATAAACAGCAAGGATTTACACAGTTAACTATATTCAATAACTTGTAATAACCTATAATGGAAAATAATCTGAAATATATATATATAACTGAATCATTTTGCTGTATACCTGAAACTAACACAATATTGTAAATCAACTATAATTTTAAACAATAAACAGTAAAATAAAATGAAATACATCAATGGGGACAAGAATCTTCTGTCACAGGGGGTGTTAAAAGTTTTGCATTATGGTTTGGCTGTAAGACCACCCTACAATAATTGTCTAAATAGGTGATGTATCTAACCATCTGTGTCTTTTCATAAGCTCATTTAAACTTGATGCCAGTAGATTTGAAAAGAAAAATTTAAGAAAAGAAAAATAGTATAAACATTTTACTAATTATGGACCAGAGATTGCATACTATTTATTTATTTTTTTTTTTTTTGCGGTACGCGGGCCTCTCACTGCTGTGGCCTCTCCCGTTGCGGGGCACAGGCTCCGGACGCGCAGGCTCAGCGGCCATGGCTCACGGGCCCAGCCGCTCCGCGGCATGTGGGATCTTCCCAGACCAGGGCACGAACCCGTGTCCCCTGCATTGGCAGGCGGACTCTCAACCACTGCGCCACCAGGGAAGCCCAGCATACTATTTAGATTTATTAGTCCAAATGACCTATGTTGGCATTAATTAATTAATTAATTAAAATTGAGGATATTGATGATTGGTTCTGATTTATTCTTATCTAGGTCACTTGCATAGTTTATTTGAATTTATTAAACTCCTTTAATATAAAACTCATTGATTTCATGTGAACATGCTATTGTTTATTAATGCAATTTATTTAATAGAAGGTTGAATGTTCTATAAAAAACAAAAATTACACTTTCCTTTTAAATAGAGAGGGAATTTACAAAAATCTTTCAGCTATATTGTAGTCAATAAAGCAATCTAAGTCACCCTTCTGCCAGGGTTCAAAAAATTTTTTTCTACCTATGTGTTAAAATTTCAGGAGTAACAACTGAAATAATAGAAATGAAACTCATAGCTTCCAAGGATGCACAGGGGGGAAAAATGAGAAACTACTTTTTTTTTCCCAATGAAGACAGGAAAGAAGAAAATTATGGAACAAAAGAAAGCATGGTAAACTGAAAATATAAAATAAGAACATAGAAATTAGTCCAAATATTTTAACAACCATAATAAATGTAAATGGCTTAAACTCACTGTTTAAATGTCTGAAACTCTCAGATTGGAGTTTAAAAATACAATCCAAAAATAAGAATGGAAAGAAGATTATACACCAGCAAAGCAATAACTAAAAGAAAGTTGCTGAAGGAATATTAAAAATAACAAAATAGAAAACAAAGCAAATGCATTAATAGACTTAAAAAATTATAGTAATAACAAAAAGACCAGCCCACCAAGATGTACAAAATCATGATTTTTGTATACTCCTAATGATAGATTTAGCCTATAAATAGGTTTAAAAAAAGTGCCAGAATTACAAAGAGAAATTTGACAAATTCAAGTCATAAATGAAGATTTTAGACAAACAATTATTAAGGCTGTGAGTTATTTATAATGTATCTAAATAAAAAATATATAATAATGTACCTAAATATAAGAATATAAATGTATCTAAAAATGGTGTGTCTGAACTTTATGCCTAAACATACAAAATCTTACTATGGACATAATAGAAAATTTAAATAGAGATAATTTGGTGGTCATCATTGAGAATATATAATTCTTAATGATGTCAAAATATCCTTAAATTTATATATGTATATAAATATATGGGTTCAGTACAATTCTAATCAAGTTGTTTTCATGGAATTTGATGAGCTGAAATTAAAACACGTCTGGTAGAGTAAAGGTGAAAAATTGCACTAAGATATTTTGAAGAAGAATGGGATTAGACAACATATGAATGACTCACAAAACTAGTTATCAAAACTTGTAGCTCTAACAATTAAGATGATATAATATTGTTATAGGAATAAGTGAAAATCAGTGGAGAGTCCTGAAATGACCTGTAACAACAATATAAACATATAAAAAACAGTGACAATCTGAATATTAAGTCACAGACTGGGTTTTTTCAAAACAGAAGCTGAAATGTTTTAAATGTAAGGTTTTTTTAGGAACAAAACCTGTGAAGATAAGAAAATAAGAGGAAATAAATAAGACTGGACAGAGAGAAGTCAAACTGCCAAGCAGGTAAAACAGAACCACAGCCAACTGTTATGGGCTGAATTGTGTCCACGCCCCTGCCTCCAAAAAGATGTTGAAGTCCTAACTCCCAATAACTGTGAATGTAACCCTGTTTGGAAATGGGGCCTTTGCAGACGTAATCAGTTAAGTTAAAATGAGGTCATACTGGAGTATGATGGATTCTCAATCCAGTATGACTGTTCTCCTTATTAAGAACACAGCAATGTGAAGACACAGTCATATGAAGTCACAGAGACATAGGGGAATGCCAAGTGGAGAAGGGAGATTGGAGTGATGCAATTTTAAGCCAAGGAAGGCTTGAGGCTGTCACAAGGTGGGAAAGAGGCATGGAAGACATTTTCCTCAGAACCCTCAGAAAGAACCAACCCTACCAACACCTTGATTTTGGATTTCTAACCTCCAGCATTGTGAGACAATACATTCTTGTTTTAAGGAGCCCCAGGAAACCAATATACCAATAGAGTATGAAGTTTTGGAGCAAGAATTGCCCATTAGTGTCTTATGTTGGGCTGAAATGGTCAGGTTTTATACCTTGGCCTTGCTCAGTCACCAGCTATAGGATGCTCTTGGAAGGGAATGACCTTGGGCAAGACAGCTGGGGAAGACTCTGAAGGACCTGACAGCTGGAGGCTGCTTGCAACAATTCTTCCCTGTATGGACATCTGGGAGATGTATCTTTGTGTCTACAACAGACAATTCCTTGCACCACTTGAATCAATTTCTCTGTATATGGAGGTCCAGCAATCCCTTAAATTCTGGAGCATTCCCTTTTCCCCAGTGAACAATTTCCCAGGTAAATAATTCATTCCCTTGCATACTCTCCCAGTTCTGCTGGCAAAGTCTTATGGATCTTTTGGAGTATAGTCTCATGCCTCTCTTATCAGACTCAGAATGTCTCTAGCTGACTCAACCTTACTTATAGACCTAAGAGCAAGTGGTGGTAGTTCCTGAGAGGGACAATGTTGTCTTGCAAAGGGATAAGTCTCTGCATTGTCTTCCAGTGTAGGACTGTTATCTCTTAACAAGGAGGGTAGACAATTCTTGCAGACTAATAGGTTTCAGAGGAGTCTGGGACCCAGAATTGTGGTGAATCCACCCAGATATTCTCATCTCTACTGTCAGGTTCTGGGGTTTTATTCCTGGTACTGACAGCCCTGCCTTGGTTAGGGGGTTAACTGTATTTGAAGTTCAGCCACTTAGACTAGTAAGTCCCAAGCTTGGCTCTCAGCCTTCTCCTCCCTCCAGTTGGAGGTGATGAGAACTTTTGTGTGCAACCAACAAGGCCCTTTGGCTTTTACAACTTTCCACTCTATCAGTTTTTATCTCTCATGGAGCATCAATGGGGCTTAGCAGGAGCCAATGCATCCCATTGTCCCTATAGCTACTATTTTCTTCCTTCGTCTAAAACACATGGTACTTTGTGCACTCTTATGCATACTCTTTCATCAGTGAAAATACTTCCTTGAAGGGGGATCTGGGCAATGCCTCTATGTGTCTACCACATTACGTAAGTAAATTTATGGGGTGAAGACAAAGCTTCACCACAGCAGATTTGTAGCTAGTATTTCTTTTATTAGTCAAGAAAAGATGAAAACATATGAGCCATAAGTTCAGTTATCTATCTATCTTATCTATCCATCTACCTATCATATCTATATCTTTATCTATCTATCTATATCTAGATATATATCTTAATATGCAAGGGATTCTTCCAAATTCATAAACAGTAATAAAACCCAATATTAAAATGGGAAGAAGACATAAAAATTTAATAATGAGATATTTTATTTTTCTTCTTTTACTGTTAGCAGGATGTTTTGTTTATCTCCTAATTTAGCCTCAGTATTATACTATCAGTAGCCTCAAATTTCACAATCTATGTTACTTCTCTGACATTGTTTCCATATTTTCACTGGAAAAATGGGAAACTGCTATGACTCCTTAAGGTAGTGTTGTGACTGCTCATCTATTAATGTTATATTTGAATTAATATTTATACTTGCAACATATAATACAGTGTAAGAGCAGATATTTACCTGCACATCTTACTTCACATAATTATGACCGTATATGCAAATCTAAATGGTCAGGAGCAGAAAATCGTAATTCAGGATCAGAAAGTACTTTGAAGTGCCCAGATAACTTGGAGTTATCCAGTTAATTTCTTAAACACTTCCTTTCCTTTTGCAGTTTTAACTTTTGATTAGTACTGAATAAAATGTGTCATCTAAACTGCAGGAGAACAAGGAAACTGCTAATAGCAAAAAGACTTCCCTTCCCACGTGCTAATGTACATTCAGATACGTAAAATGGGGAGAAATGTCAGGAATTCTTCAGGCCTCAGGCTGGTTCACTTGGCTTATAGGCTTGCATTGTATTCCCTTTGTTTTTTGTCTCCTCACACACAGAGGCGGGAAAGTCACTTCTTATCTGGGCATAATGCAGTTCCCCTTTCAATTGCTTCAGTAAGCTAGTTGTTTCTGAAACGTGGCCCCTTGGTGGAGCCCAGAAGCTAACCCATTAGGAGTCCCTCCCCTGCAGGGCACCAAACTGGAGCTCTCCATCCTGTCTCTTCCCAGACTGTGGCTGTTGATCTCCTCAGCCTAATGCCCCGCCTTGAATTGTCTTCAGGATGTCATTTTCCACTGACTGCAAGCAGCTTTGCTGTTACTTATTTGGCAATAAGGTCGTAAGCACATTTTGCCCATCAAGCATATGTATGATCAGAAAGGTGTGCCCCCTGCTCATTTATGTTTATGCTGTAAATCTGCTTTCTGGCCTTCGAGCTGATCTCATCAGGAGTAAACCTGTAGCAGCACATCCAGACAGTTATATTGAGATTGTAACCCTGTGTGGCATGTTGGCCTTTTCTTTTGGTGAATCAGGGCATAAGCACTGCCTCAGCAGATTTAAATAGACAGTTATTGAGATCAACAAGATCTTCTTTTGCTCGATGTCCAGAAATGGCCCAGTTGAAATATTTAAAATGGACTATTTTCATTGGCGTTGTATGAAGCATTTTGGTTTCCTTTTTTCGCCTTGCTGTTTGTAAAAAAAAGGATTCTCACTGAAAGGGAGAAGATGGTTAGTTTGCTGGTAAATCTCCTTCAAAGTGGCATCTGGGCCCTGATGTCTGTTCTTGTATGACGTGCCCTTAGCAGTTCAGACGCTGGTGGCTATGGTAGTGCAAATTAGAATCCTTTTCACTTTTTGTAGTGGCTTTGTACTGTGTCAACTTAGTTAAGTTGAAATTTTGTTTCCCACAACTGCCTTTCCTGATGATGGTGGGTTAGGATGAACCACAAGAGAAATTTACCTGCAAGATTTGGAACCTAGAAGTAAGAGGGCACCTGTTTCTACACTCTGAACGTCTGTGCAGGCACTGTGGCAGTTCACACATATTGTCCTGATCTGTTGACTTAGCTTGTTGGCGTGGGGCAGTAGCTGGGCCAGAAGCTCCTCCAGCTCCTACAGAATCTCCTTTATCAGCATCTCTGAATACTGGACCATGTGCATGGGCAGCTCCATGGTGAAGAGAGCCAGCTTCTCTTGCAGGTGACCTGCATCACTGAAGTTGGAGCCAGTGAGAGACAGATGTGAGTTCCAGTTTGTCCTTACTCTCCTGCACTTCCTGTGCATCAATTATTCCCAACTGTCTGCCCTGCTGAAACCATGCCCAGTACCAGATGCAGGAACAAAAGCCTTCCATAGATGACTTAACCCGCTCCCAAAGTGCATAAAATTACATCTCTGTAACAAATTCTTCATTCTATATTACTCACAGTGTTTCTGTGTTTCTGGACAATCTGTAACTGATACAGTTTGGTTGAATGTATCAACCATTCTGTGCATAACAGAAGGGCAAACATTTTCCTCTTTCTTCATTCAATAGATGAACATGTGGCTTTTGTGTTTTTTTCTTGATTGGGAAGATGGTAAGATTTTAATCCCTAAGTGTTCTTGTCCCTCCTGCGCTCTTGTGCTTCTGGTTAAGTAGAGACAGTAACTATTAGTCCCTTGGTGAATAAAATGCCAAACCACACACGACACCCACTTTGCACTCCCTATTAAAATTTTACAGGTCAAAAATCCAAAACCCACTTAATAAAAATTGTTCTTCATCATAAGTGACAGGAGAGAACAGGTCAATCTATGGAATAATGGTACAGTAATTAGAAACTTTGTAGTTGATAAAGTGTGACTGCTAATCAATGTTTGGCTAATTAATCAATATTTTAATCATTAGACCTTTTAAATTTGTTTTAATGAGCATTTCCTCTAATTCCCTTGATCCCATTGCTTCCAATGGTTCTATCATCACTGTGAAAGAACAAAGCAAGGATTTGTCTGTTCAGGGTCCAGTATCTCTCAAGACTGTAGAGTAATGCACCTCATGTACGTAAAGATACCCAAGAATGCCCAGATTTAGGTGATTAAACAAGAAAGATATAAAGTCACCACATTATCTTGGACCGTTTGCTTAATGGCAAAAATTTATGATTTAGAACATCACATTAAAACCGTCATAAACTTTCCCTTCTCAAGGGTTTTTGGAAACTTGTGTTACTTACCTAACTGTTAGGATTGGACAGAGTGCATGAATATCACTGTGTCCTGTTTCGAGTTCATATTTGCTCTTATGCAGCTTCCATTGTCCTGCATGACCAGTGTGTTGTCTTCCTTTTCCTCATCCTCTTCCTTCTTTTTCCCCTTCTTCCTCTTTTCCACCTGTACCTCCTCTCCCTCCTCTCGTCCATCAACCCTCTCCATCCACGGCCTTTACTCCGCGCAGAATACCACCACAAACACCATCGCATTTGAGATCTATGAGAACAATGTAAACAAGGGCAGCATGTATTCTCCCTCCCCCTTAGTGGATGAGAATACCAGTGAGATTCAGAGAGGGTGAGAGAGGTGTCCAAAGGACACACAGTCTAAAATAGAACCCAAGTCACCTAAGAGTTCTTTTTATATATTCAATGTTCTTCTTCAAATTGACTTGGAAATTTGATTTGGAAGGAGGCCTTTCCAACAAGTTAGACAGATAAAGTCTTTCATTTCCCTGCAGTCTTTGTACAGCGGCTACCATTTCCATAATATTCTCCCTAAATCTATATCACTGAAAATGAAGGCATAAGTAAAAGAAGTAGCATGCAGTACTCTTGTATGTGCCTTTAAGACTTTCTTAGGAAAATGCCATAGGGACACCGCAGCAGCTCCAGCTGGGCACCTGTGAGAATATGGAGTTAGAGCGCTACAGGTCTTCCCAAATGACATTGTACACCATGTTAGTACCTGCTGTGCCTGACATGAACAGAGCGGGGAATCACTGTGGCTGTACAGGCCTCAGAGACTCTGAAACACAAAATAGTAAACACTACACCATCCAAAAATAAGATGATGAAAATCCTGCCTACGCTAAAGTATTTTTTGATATCCTGATTATTCTGGAAATCCGGGCACTTTGTAAATTGCTATAGACATTAATGGAAAATATAATTAAATATGTGATGAGAAGTATAGTTGGTTTGGTCTTGAATTTTGATTACAATTTGTGTGGTAGTTGGGAAAGCTATTCACAACATTTCAGTTCTCCTCTCCTTTCAGACACGTGGTAGGATTACACTACTCACCGCCTTTGAAATTAGACGTTATCATTGATTTGCCTAGACCAGAAATACATGTTTCTCCTTCAACTAGGTGACTAGTTTCTTCCACTAGTCACCTAGTGGAAGAAGAGTTAAAAATCACTGGGTGACTTTCCATATTCCCTTAACTTTGTGGAAGAGATTGTGGAAGGTGAACCCTCTGATAGGCTGAGTCCCTGATTGACTACAAGGGGCACAGGGCCCCAGCAGACCTGCACTGGATGTGTAGCTTCACAGAATGCACCTTAGATGTGCTAAGCCATCCTGACCGATAGGGCCTGTTTCTGGAAGGTTGTAGGGTGTTTGAAATTGTTGTGTACAACACCCTTCTTTTCAAAATCACTTAGAAGTGGGAAGCAGCTGCATAGCACAGGGAGATCAGCTCGGTGCTTTGTGACCACCTAGAGGGGTGGGATAGGGAGGGTGGGAGGGAGGGAGACGCAAGAGGGAGGAGATATGGGAATATATGTATATGTATAGCCGATTCACTTTGTTATAAAGCAGAAACTAACACACCATTGTAAAGCAATTATACCCCAATAAAGATGTTTTAAAAAATAAAATAAAAATTTAAAAATTTAAAAAATACTTAGAATAAATAGCCCTCTGCAGTGTCATGAGAACAGTATATTCTTCTCACATACAGATATGACACAAACCAGAGAGCTAGATCTTGTGTGTGGCTTTGGGCAATCAATCTTATTATTTATGGCAAATACCTCATAGAATCTATTTCATGTTAGAACCACGGTGTTCTAATGAATAACTTTACCTCCTCTTATTTTAGCTACAAACCCTAAGTGACCTCTTTTACTTTGCTTCTTATTTCCCAGAGTTCAATATAGCTGATCTATCTATCACCAGTGAAGAAAATTCATGGAGGTAGTTATAAAATGCATGCAGCTATAACAGGATTTATTTAGATTTTTCTGAGTAAGGAATTAACTGCTATTTTCAGAGACAAAAAAAAATCCCATAAGGTCATCTTTGTAATAGATTTTCCATTATATTACCTATGACAAAGCAAAAATGCTACATTGAAAAAAAGAAGGCTTGAAACTGATATCTAGTATTCTTATTTTGATGATCTCAGCTCTAACATGTGTCTTAAATTAATTAGTTGGCGTTACATTTTAGCAGTCTTGACTGAGTGAGATTCTCTGATATGGAAGTCCAGGAATCCTGGAGGTAAGCCATTAAGTTCCTGAAACACCAGACAGTAACAGATTTTGGGTTCTAGGGGGTCAAAAAATAACACCACTGTTCCCAACCTGAGATCAGAACCAATTTACAGAGAATGATACAAGAGTCAAACAGTCAGAGATCAAAATGTCAGCTTTATTACTGATAAGAGCAATAGTGAAGGACATAGCTTAGATAAGACCTAATAGTCCTGCTAAGGTTCCTCTGAATTGAAGTCACCCCATTACCATTACCACCAAACAGACAACAAACAAAACCCCTGCTTGTCTGCAGAGGTAGGAGCACAGCCTGCTTGACCAACTTCATCACGTGACTGACAGCAGGTATAAATCCACCCTCTCTGTAAACTGGGATTCCAGAGAGAAAAGCAAAGGGACAAACTGCGGCAGCAAGTCCACTTCCTACTTGCAAACCAAATAAGTTGTTCCTCTTCTTTGGGGAAGGAGAGCATTAGGCATGGTGAGTGAGATCCTTGGGCAGAGTTTCTCATCCTCAGCACTGTTGACATTTTGGACTGGATAGTTCTCTGTTGTAGGGTGCTGTCCTATGCACTGTAGGATCTACCAATTATATATCAGTAGCACAACTATTAGGTGTTTCAATGCAAAA
Organism: Physeter macrocephalus; assembly: GCF_002837175.3. Classification (NCBI taxonomy): domain Eukaryota; kingdom Metazoa; phylum Chordata; class Mammalia; order Artiodactyla; family Physeteridae; genus Physeter; species Physeter macrocephalus. The sequence continues at coordinate 70,038,366 of NC_041215.1, read as the reverse complement.
TGTACCCAAATATTGCCCAATGTCAGGGATGATAGTGGGAGTGTGAAATTGCTCCTGATTAAGAACCACTGCCTAGGGACTTCTTTTACTTGGAAAGGAGAGGGAAAAGCAATAAGTGTTCCTCATTACTGAAAACCAGCAATTCAGTGAATTTGACCACTAGATTTTAAACTCCTTGACTACTTCTTTGAAAAGCAAAGCCTAGAAAAGTGCCTTTCAAATTGGCAACAGTGCAAAACATTCTAACTAATGATAGCTCAGGCATTATCAGAAGAAAAAATGTTACTTGCTAAGAAGAGGAAAGTTATTATTTCTACTGATCAGAAAGCAAAAATATTTGCAAAAATGTTATTAATAAGAATTAACAGATGAAGATAAAGACAAGAAGGAAAAAAATAAAAGTGGAAGGGAGGAATATGACCAAATTAATCTGCCCAATATTTACATGTTCCCTTTATAGTACACAGCCCTCTTCTCAATATTGTGTGGGATTATAAACTGCACCTGTACTCTGTCGTCTAAACTCTGTCTTCCCTGTTATGAAAAATATATGTTATGACACACACCCATAAAAAGTTCAATATCAATATCATGTAGGGTGTGAGTCAGTGCAATTCAGTGCTCTCCTTTTGCCTTTTGGAATCTATGTTTTAGCTCCCTGAAGTGAAGAAAGCCCTGGCTTTGTTTCTGTTCTCAGTCTGTAAGCCTGATGTCTCCCTCCATCAGAGGTTTTTCATCTGGATTAGGTAAATTTCATGTATTCAAATAAATCCATTTTCCACATAGCTACGGACACCATGAAGTGAACTATCAGAAAAGAAAAAAATCTTGTCAGTACCTGGCGTTGGCTAGCTAAGGTTATGGGATAAGACAAGAAACCAGGAATAAGAGGATCAAATGTGAGCAGTGATGAGAGTGTGGGTTAGGCATGGTCACGGGGCCAGAAGCAGAAGTCATTTTAAAGACAAAGTGTAACCTTGGGTCAGAAAATGCTTGGGCAAGATGAAGAAGATCCAAAGACTTAATGGTTTCCAACTTTTTGATGTCATATACTCCTTCAAAGATCTGATAAGTGCTACGTACCCTGAACCCAAAGAAATGTATACACATACACAAATACACACAAGTTTTTCTAGAGTTTCAGTGGGCCTTCACAGATTATTAATCTAGGATAAGGCAAGGCTGTTGGGGAAAAATTTGCATAGCCAGGGTAACTAACTGAACAAAAGAATTCTCCTTTGCATTGCTACATGGGATAATGTCTTAAATGAAACAATAATATCAAAACAGATAGTGTGGGAAGTCACATAGATAATTTGGATTCAGAAGTCTTTTTGAAGAAAGGATATGTTTGACCTCAGTTATCTTTTAATTAAGTATTTTTATTGATCAAATTCATGAGTCTTCAATTCATATTGCCTGTGGACACAGCTCTGATCTAAATAAAAACATATTCTAAAAATCTCCTTTTCCAGTTTATACCACATCACTAGTCCCTTAATTACAAAATTTTAGAATCTGATATAGGAGAACAGATTTGCTAGACCATATAGTAATTTAAGATCTGCCTTTAAAAATTTTTTTAACACAGATATATGTTGCATTCTTAGAACATAAGTTTATCTACATTTGTTTCATCAGTTTTTTTGTGTGTGTTTCTTTGGATATTCTACCTTTGCTTTCCATTTTTTAAAATTCTATTTGATTTCCCTAGTTCTGGATATAAATGCTCATGATTACATTACTCTTTACCTTTGGTGCTGCCAACAGAAAACATACATGACAACTATAAGTTATCTCCCTAAACCTACACTTGTCCTCTGTCCACCACAATCTCAACTTAGATAGCCCTTTGGTGAGCTATAATAAGAGCTAACACATACTGTCTATTGTATGTCAGGCACTGTCCTAAGTACCTTTTTTAACTATCTCATTTAATTCTCAAGGAATACTACAAAGTGCTTATTTTAATCACTGCTCCCAGTCCCCCAAATAAGGAATCTGAGGCCTAAAAGGTTAAGTGACTTTGATCACCACTACTAGTGGCAGAGCAGGAATGCAAACTCAGGCCTTTGATTCTCCAAGAGCTTTTAACATCTCTACTATACTACCCATATGCACAATTCTTTGTTTAGTTCTCTTTTTAATAGCCATTATTTTTATTTAAAATTTTTTCCATCTGTATCCATATGCCTTTCCAATACATACGCTTTGTATGTAATTCAGAAACAATGTTAATTTTAATATCTCGATAGCTGATGAAGGGAGAGATGGTTGCTTTCACACTGCAGGGCATAAGGGCATTCCATGCACAATCCCAAAACAGAGGTGGTTGCCCTGCTGCATTTTAAGCATTTATAAAATTTTTGCTTAATTTGTACTTGAAGTCTGTTTCATCTATTTCCAAATTTCTTCCTTCTGTGTGTCTGAAAAAGTCTACTATACATACTTTTTTATTTGATGCCTTATCTTTGCTCTTTTCTTAATTTTTCTTCTCATACCTTGTAAAAGAAAGAAACTTAGTCAAGTGAAGAGTTTCAGGGGGTTCAGAAGGCTAAGATTTTATTCTTGACTCTGCTACTGACCTGTTATATGCCCTTGGGTTTAACCTCACTGCACCGGACTTAGTGAAGAGGTGTTTCAGCTTCTCTGCTAACATGCACTCAATGGGCCAAATCCTTCAAATGAGCCAATTGCACTTGGGGATTAAGTTAAGCCATTTGGAGGGGCATTAACCCTTTCTGGTCAATGAATTTTTTATGCACGAGTAGAATAACTGACTAAACAGAGCCTACTGTCCTTCTTTATGCACTCCTTCTATCCCAGTTGCCTAACTTAAACAGAAAGTGTCACACTCAGTCAATAACCAAGCAATACTTGGGAGAAGTGCTGAGCAGTGGGAAAAAAGGAATAGTAAGTAAATGAAACAACCCTCAACAAACAGGTGAACAAACTGTAGAAATCAATGACATGACAATGGACCGCTTTCCCCTCCTCATTGAATTTAGTAGTCGCCTGTTTGTCTCTTCTCCCCTTTGCTGGCTGCAGCATTCTAGGAGTAAATGTGTCATAGAACAGCCCTGCATGGCCACCGCACTGCCTGGGAAAGAGCCTATTCATTAAGTCCAGGGATGGCATCCATTGCCATCCATCGGATCAAAGATAATCTCCTGCCTGTTGCCTTCAAAGCTCTCCATTAGCAGGACTCACTCCACTTATGTGTTCTAATCTCAAGCCTATCAGTGACATTCTCTCTAGAGTAGATTCACAGTGGGTTCTTCCACTACTACCCCCAGCCCTTTTCCTGAGACTTTCCATATACACACCCCTGCCTCCTGCCTTTCGATTTCACTGGATTCCCTCCTTTCACAGGAGGCACAAGACCTGCCTCCTCCAAAGCTTCCCATGATGAGTTCTTCCAGAAAAATCCTTAGTGAAGCTGGGGGCTCTTGAGAGATAAATGTATTTTTTTTCTTTATATTGGAGTTGGGGCAGTGATTCTCCTATTAGATGTACATGCTTCTTGAGTCCTGGGGACCTTTTTTTCAATTGATAATTTAGATGTCCAGTCCCTGGCCAGGAAATTTGTTGATACAGTAAGAAATGAGACAACCAAATTTTACAGTCTGGGGATACATCAGGGTTCTTATGAAGTTGCACAGATGTTGTGAACATCCTTTTTCAGTTTGGATTGTAGAATTGTACTTACATATCTAGTTACAAATTATGTATGGGTCTCTATCAAAGAGGGAAATCTCTCTAAATAAAAGCAAATGGATTAGGAAGAGGAAATTATTGCTTTGTTTTTCTGTTAATTCATTTAAAATCTGGAAGTGAAAGCTGTGGGTTAGGAATGAACAGATGTTTAATAATTTGTTATTCCACTTTATTATAGTACTTTCAAATAAAACTTGAACAAACATGTAGTTGTGAAGCCTTGAGCAATTACCTAATCTCTTTGAGGCTTCATTTTTTCGGTGTAATACAGGGGTAATTTTCACCTAACTCCAATGGTTGAATGAGAATAAGGCAAAATAAATCATACAGCACTATGCCTGGCACATATTATGAGCTCAAAAAAATAAGTTTTCTGGCTCTCTCCCATCTCTTTCTAGTTTCTGCATGTGTTAACACACTTTTAACCTTTGAATGGAAAAATCTAATGGAAACAAATATAGGAAAAATAAAATTGAATCTCCATGAGGGATTAAAACTCCATGAGTAATTAAATGAAAGTTTTAATTTAAAATGGAATCTTCTAGCTGACAGCCTAGAAGTAACCCACTAAAATATCTAAGAAGGTACAGGAAAGTTAGAAAACATATCAATTCTGAAAACTATAGCTAATTGTCATCTTGTTGCCAGAATCTGGATGAAATGTCCAATAGTAACATTAAGGCTGATGAAACTATACTGAAGCAAACAATTGATAGCTCTTTCTTGGTATAATTTAGAAAAGAAGCAATCCTGTTTTCTTGAAAGTTGTAAGGAGCACCTTTCATCTCTCTCCTCAGACTATACTTCCTGGTTCAGAAACACAAGGTCATTGCCAACCAAAACAACTATAAAGGTGCTATATTTTTAAAGCAGCTAGAATTCTGGTAGACTATCCTGGCAGCTGTAGAATCAGCAATAAAATGCTAGGAAGGGAAAAAAATAAATGTAGAGCTAGAATAGGCCTTAGAAACATAATACATACTAAGAATTGTAATTTAATGTGTGCTCCATCTATACAGAATGCTGGGCAACAATAGTGTAAGGGTTCATGTCAAGTCACCATAACCTCCACTAACTGAATATATTTCAGACAGTAGAAGTCGTGATGGAAGTTTTGCTCTTCAAAGCATTGACCATGTCTAGATCTGAGGATGTGAGAGCATTTGAATTTGTTAGACTTGGGGGAAAGGGTAATATATCAACATAATATCTCATGATAAACACTGGATATGGATAGATCCCTGCTCAATTGAGGATGAATAAACAGAAAACAACAATTTAGAGGGGAAAAGAGGAAAGGAGATGGAAGGGTACCATGCCGTGGAAACCCAGAGAAAATCTGTAAAAAATTTTAGCCTGGTCCAGAAGACAATTTTGTAAAATTGTTTGACATCTTCAATTAAGGTCAGAGATGGCATCTACTGCCCTCAGGATCAAAGACAAACTCTGTACCATTGGTATTAAAACTCTCATTGGCAGGACTAACTAACCAAACAATAATCATAAGACCCCTTGGGAATAGGAGCCAAAATCCACAAGGAGAGGAGAGGATGAGAGAAAACAAAGTGGAATGAAATGCAAAGGGAGTTGGATATCATAAGAAGTGATAGTAATATTGGAAAATACCTTTAAAGAACTCATTTAAGCCATAGCAATATTTTGTAAACTACATAGATGATTAAGTTTCAGACAGTGATTTTATTCATTTATTCATTAAGCAAATGTTTATTGAGTGCTTACTTTGCCAGACACTGTACAAGCAGTAAACAAGACATAGTAATAACAGAGTTTAGGTCTCTATTCTTTTTTTTTTTCTTTTTTTTTTTTTTGTGGTACGCGGGCCTCTCGGGATGCACAAGCCCAGCGGCCATGGCTCACGGGCCCAGCCGCTCCGCGGCATGTGGGATCCTCCCGGACCGGGGCACGAACCCGTGTGCCCTGCATCGGCAGGCGGACTCTCAACCACTGCGCCACCAGGGAAGCCCTAGGTCTCTATTCTTAAGATTAATTTTAGGATTAATCTAATCTCTGTATGGTAGTGAGGAATTCAGACAAAAATTCAAAAGAGCTGATCCTGATCAATGCTAGGAGAATTAGAGTAAACTGTATAATAGAAAGTAAATGGTATTGAGCTACATGAACAACTTGTATATTATGGAGATTAATCCTCAATCCAAAAATGGTCAGAAGACCTAAATAGACATTTCTCCAAAGAAGATAGACAGATTACCAACAAACATATGAAAGGATGCTCAGCATCACTAATCATTAAAGAAATGCAAATCAAAACTACAATGAGGTATCACCTCATGGAAGTCAGAATGGCCATCATCAAAAAATCGATAAACAATAAATGCTGGAGAGGGTGTGGAGAAAAGGGAACCCTCTTGCACTCTTGGTGGGAATGTAAATTGATACAGCCACTGTGGAGAACAGTATGGAGGTTCCTTTAAAAACTAAAAATAGAACTACCATATGACTCAAAAATCCCACTACTGGG
>NC_041215.1:69996757-70031531 GCF_002837175.3 Physeter macrocephalus | reverse complement strand
GGTGCTTTGTGACCACCTAGAGGGGTGGGATAGGGAGGGTGGGAGGGAGACGCAAGAGGGAGGGGATATGGGGATATATGTATACGTATAGCTGATTCACTTTGTTATACAGCAGAAACTCACACAACATTGTAAAGCAATTATACTCCAATAAAGATGTTTTAAAAAATAATAAATAAATAAAATCATTTAAATTTAAAAAAGTAAATGGTAATCAGTTTAAGGATTGGGTGGTCAAGGGAGTTCTTTCTGAGAAAATCACATGAAACTGAGACACAAATGGCAAGGAGCCAGGCTTTCAGAGAGAAGGGGGAAATTCTAAGAAAAAATATGTTAGTGCCAAAATCCTTATGGTAGAAACAAGCTCAATGTGTTCAAAGAATGGAAAGAAGGCTAGTATGGCTGAATCTTAGTGGACAAAGAGATTGTGTTAAAATATGATTGGAGATGAAGTCAGAACATGTAAAGTTTTGTAAATGAGGGAAAGTAGCTTGGATATCATTCTAAGTGTACAGGAAGCCATTGGAGGTTTTAGTGAGCAAATTGATCTGTGTGTTGACTTGAGTTTCCAGAAAGCAGAATCTGAGACAAATCTTAGAGGTGGGTACTTTTGGGGAGAATTTGATCCCAGGGAGTAACTAGGAGGAACATGGGAACAATTCAAAGAATGAGGGAGAGCCTCACTAATACAATAATGTATTAGTACGGTGGCTAACATTAGGGCTTACTAGATACGAAGGGCCATCTGACAAACCATATGGAATGTATCATTGAACTGTCTATCCAGGAAAAGTTAGGGGAAATCATTTCCTAATTATTTCCCCCATCATGTCCCATTTCCCACTGGTCAAATATCTGCCCCACTGGACACTAATATATATCTATATCTGTCTCTAGCTATACATATGCAAATAGAATTTATATATTTAATTTAACCTCTCAGATAAGAAAAACTCATAAAGTATACTTTAATAAATTATTAAATTTAGAAATTGGAAAGGAAGAATTATAAAATTATAAATTAGCAAAACTTATCCACTTGGACACTTTAAAACACTATCAGTGCCAAATAACAAGTGAGTCAAACGAGAAATTACTAACACAATAACAGAACAATTTATAAAATAAAACCAATACTTGTATAAATTTGTGAAATGAAGCTAAAACTTGCACACAAAGAAATTCCAAGTGTTAAAAGATTTTATTTAAGAACAAAATTAATTAAATAATTCAACATAAGAAACCATTAGGAGAAACCCTCAGGAAAGTAACACTAAAGAAAAACAGGGTTTGAAAAAAAGAAATTGAATAATGAGGAAAGATGAAAAATTAGAACTTTTCAAGTCCAGGATCTGGTTTTTCTGAAACAAAAGTAAATAACAAAAACATGGCAAGTGAAAACAGACAAACCAAGAACCAAAATTACATTAAGATTGACAAAACTCCATGAAGAGATTAGTGGTAGGACGGGAATAAAACACAGACCTACTAGAGCATGGACTTGAGGACATGGGGAGGGGGAAGGGTAAGCTGTGACGAAGTGAGAGAGTGGCAGGGACATATATGCACTACCAAATGTAAATTAGATAGCTAGTGGGAAGCTGCCGCATAGCACAGGGAGATCACCTCTGTGCTTTGTGGCCATGAGAGGGGTGGGATAGGGAGGGTGGGAGGGAGGGAGACGCAAGAGGGAAGAGATATGGGAACATATGTATATGTATAAGTGATTCACTTTGTTGTAAAGGAGAAACTAACACACTATTGTAAAACAAGTTATACTCCAATAAAGATGTTAAAAAAAAAAAAAAAAAAAAGATTGACAAAACTCAGTCTTTAACTTCTGCCCATGAAGGAGCAACAGAAATTTGATCTACCCTCCAACCATAACCAAATACAAAACTAGACAAATAAAACAACAATTTTCAGAAATTTGACAGTGAGCAGAACAGAAGGGGCATCTCTGAAAAAAAAAAGATACAAATCAAGTGAGCCTCATGAATACTCCAATTCACTGTCTAGAGAAGGCTTCCATATTACGGCACAGGAAGGGGGAACTGAACAGACTGGCAGTCTTGCTTAGCTGAAGAGTTCAAAATGCTGGGAGGCAAAGTTGGCTAGAATCTGTGCTGCAAAATATCAGAGCTGAGAAAAATAGGACTTGAAGCAAAAGATTAAAAAGTCAATAGAAACTGGCCCAGAAATGGTGAAGATGATAGAAATTGTAAACAAGGACATTAAAACAAGAAGATATAAGAAAACATAAGTGTGATAAGGAGAGAAGTAGAAGATATATAAAAGACCCAACTCTAATTCTGGAGATTAAAAACACAATTAAAAAAATACGTATACTGAATGAGATTAGCAACAGATTTGATACTGCAGAAAGAAAAGTTAACTGAAAGACATGGCAGTAGAAATATTCAAAATAAATGTAAAAAGACTGAAAAAATCAACAGTGTCAGTGAGATGCTGCCATACCAAGAGATTAAACATATATGTAAATTGAGTCCCATATGGAGATGAGGGAGGATAGGAAAAAAGTATTTGAAGAAATGGTGTCCAAAATTCTTTTAAATTTGTTGAAAGCTACACACCCACAAATTCAAGGAGTTAAACTCCAAGAAGAAACATGAAGAAAACTACACCAAATCACACCATAAACAAATTGCTGAAAAGCAATGATACAAAGGAAAATCTTAAAAGTAGTCACAATATGTTAGGTATAGAAGAATAAATATAAAAATAATAGCATCTTTCATGACAGAGAACATAAAATTCAAAACACAATGGAGAAATATCTTTAAATCACAGGAAGAAGGAAGAGGGGAAGGAAGGGGAGAACAACTAGAAAACTAAACCCAGAAAAGATTATCATTATAAAGTAAAGGCAAAGTTTAGCTATGCAAAATCTGAAATAATTCATTACAAACAGGCCAGCACCAGAAGGAACTTTAAAGGAAGTCATTACTGAAAGTTATGCCAGATGGAAATATGGCTCTACACAAATGTAGGAAGAATGTCAGAAACGGTAAATATGTGTGAAAAATATAAAATGTGGGAAAAATATCAAAATAAGACATTCTTCCTATTAAAGAAAACTAACTGGTCAAAGCAAAATAATAACAATATATTGTGGGCTTTGTAAATAGGAGAGAACACGAAGTATATAAACACTAGCATGGGCTGTGAGTGGAGAAATGGAATTATTGAGTTTTAAGGTTCTTATACTATTCTTGAAGTATAAATAAAGAAGCATAACTAATAATATGAAGAAGATAAAATGAAATCATAAAAGAAGTTAATACAAACAAAGACAAAAAAGGGAAAAGGAACAAACATCATGTTGGACAAATTGAAAACAAATAGCAGGATGTAAATTAAACTCTGTTGATAGTTGCATTAAGTGCAAATAGTTAAACACTACAAAGTCAATTATCATATTGGATTTTAAAAAGCAAGACTCAATTATATAAAGTCTACAAATTAAAAAAACTTTAAATATAAAGACATAAGTTAATAGTAAAAGGATAGCAAAAATATAACATCCTAAGACTAATTTTTAAAAAGCAGGAGTGGCTATATTACTATCAAACACTGCATCTATGAAGCCACTATATCTATAAAAGAGACTGAAGTTTGGTTAAAAATCTTTTCATAAATGTTTCACATATCTGGATATGACAGAATAAGATACTACTGGATAAGTCTGCTTGCAGAAAATATCTACTGTATAAAATTTGGACATAATAAAAAAGGAACTAAAAAGTATTTGAGAGGAAACAGAAGCAGACAGTTTCAGGTAGGGGGTTCATACTTGCTTGGCAGAGGGAAAATAGGCAGCTATATAAGTAATTTCACACCACTGTGACTTCTAGTCCAGGCTAAGTACAGTATAGGAGGCATACCTTTGCATGTGAGAAACAGTCTCTAAGCAGCCAGGAAAACACAGAAGATCTGAACTGAGACTGGATCTGTTTCACAAGAAATAGTTTGCAGTTCAAGTCAGCCCTGAAAATTTTCTGCTAAAAACATGAAAATAATACTCATTGGAGGGACTTCCCTGGTGGCACAATGGTTAAGAATCTGCCTGCCAATGCAGGGGACATGGATTTGATCCCACATGCTGCAGAGCAACTAAGCCCGTGCACCACAACTACTGAGCATGCACTTTAGAGCCTGCATGCCACAACTGCTGAAGCCTGCACGCTCTAGGGCCCGTGTGCCACAACTACTGAGCCCATGTGCTGCAACTGCTGAAGCCTGCATGCCTAGAGCCCGTGCTCTGCAACGAGAAGCCACCACAATGAGAAGCCCACACACTGCAATGAAGAGTAGCCCCAGCTCGCCACAACTAGAGAAAGGCTGCATGCAGCAACGAAGACCCAATGCAGCCAAAAAAAACAAAAACTCATTGGATTAAACTAACAAAATTCAGAACCTACACAGCATTCATAATTTCCAGGATACAATCCAAAATTGATACATGAAGAACCAAGAAAATGGAACGTATTCAAATAAGAAAAGCAATTGTCTGACTCCAAGATGGACCAGGTGTTGCAACTAACAGAAAAGGATTTTAAAACTGGCCATTATAAATACTCAATAAAGTAAAACAAAAACTTTCCAATGTCTGAAAATCTCAGCAAAGTAATGAAAAGTCTGAGCAGAAATAACACAATAAGAAAACCAAATGGTGTCTGACCTCCAGAATGAGGGATTAAGGAGTACAGTGGACTGCCTCCCCAGCAAAACAATCAATTAAGTGGTGAAATTTAAAGACTATTTTCCAAAGTTTCTGGAAATTCCCCTAAGGGCACACAGCAAATGAAGAAATACACATTGAAGAAAATCTACTAAATCTTAGTAGGAACAGCAAGTGTCTGTGGCATGTTAGACATGACTTGCTAATTACACACATCAGCCCTGTATTACAGAAATTCTACCCTGGCTGTGTGCAGCCAAGAAGATGGGGTCCCCCTCCCCAACAGCTCCCAGTCTGAGTTTATGGTTTCATTCCTATAGGGGCAAATTGCTGACATTTCTCATCCCACCCCCACACCCTCACAGCCTGTGTTGCAGAAGTTCTATCCCAGGTAGCTGCAGCTGAGAACAAAGCTCTCTTCCACCACTCAGCTGAAATATTGGGAACCTGATAGCCCCTGCCCAGCTCTCTCATAGGGTAGAAGTTCTATGTCAGAAGAGGCAAAAAGAGAAGTCTAGGAGTTGCCATTCACACCCCAGTGCCACTCATGTTACCTCAGGAAAACAGGTTACAGCCCCCGGCTCTGGTGTAGTGCTGCAGGAGAGGAGAGAGAGAAAGGAGATTATAAGGACAAAGATCTTCACAGCTCTGCTTGAAAGTACTAACTTTATTTGCAATAGAGAGTAGAGAACTTCATGCTCTGATACAAGCAAAGCATCAGTGCAGCCAGAAGTGTAATAGAGACAGCAAAGAAGAGCCCTCCTGTGATCATAGACAATTCTGTGCTCGTTTGCTTGAGTGCACCCATTCAGAAGTATTCACAGCAAGACATAGGGCAGATGAGATAGCATGCCCCAAGGGACACTTGGAACCATCAATACAGGGCTGAGGCCACACTGGCATTAAATACAACCTCTGACAAAACATTGATTAATAATAAAGTATTTTGACCCAGAAGCAACTCACAGAAAGCCAGATTTAAGAATAGAATTACACTCATCCCTAGCAGTCTGGAAGACAGTGTGTATGCCCAAGACTGTACCTTTCCAGGAGAAATCAGAGAGGGAGCCTCCAATCTCCTAGTCTCTGGCTGAAAAAGGACCCAGTGGGTGGGAGGTGGAGTGGGGTGGGGAGAGTAGAAAAGTAGACTCCCTGAACTATGATATCAGCTTTCAGGTCCAATGGTGAAAGGTAAAAAACTAACTGCCTAAGGGGATTTAGTATTTAAGCATAACCTTTGAAAAATAAGTGGCTTATGTTGGCCCATGGGCCATCACTAGGTAACTAGCCTAAAGAAAAAAAAATAAGGAAAAAATTCTGATTATGGATATTGTGAACTGCACACTGTAGGGGAAGTAAACTTTGTAAAATTAGTTCAGCCAATTCACAAGCAAATAAGCCAACAAACAAGAAAACAACAATTCCTGAGGGGATCAGTACCCGGTCACTACAGTAAATTATCAAAAATCTCCAGTATTCAAAAAAAAAATATGAGACATGAAAAGAAACAGGAAATCATGACCCATACATGGGGAAAAAAGCAGGCAATGTAAATTGCTTTTGACAGGCCCAGATATTGGACTTAGCAGACAAAGACATCAAAGTAGCAATTATAGATATATTCCAAGGCTAAAGGAAACCATGCTTAAAGAACTAAAGAAAAGTATGATGACAATGTTTCTTCAAATGAAAAATATTGGTAGAGATATAGAAATTATTAAAAGGAGCCAAATGTAAATTCAGGAGTGGAAAATACAATTTAAAAAATGAAAAATACAATGTAAGTTCCCAGCAGCAGATTTGAACTGTCCAAAAAACAAAACAAAACAAAAAAGAATCATCAAACTTGAGGATACAACAAGGCCTAAATGTAAGGCCAGACACTGTAAAACTGTTACAGGAAAACATAGAGCAGAACACTCTATGACATACACCACAGCAAGATCCTTTTTGACCCACCTCCTAGAGAAAGGGAAATAAAAACAATAATAAACAAGTGGGACCTAATGAAACTGAAAAGCTTTTGCACAACAAAGGAAACCATAAATAAGACGAAAAGACAACACTCAGAATGGGAGAAAATAGCCAGGACATGGAAGCCACCTAAGTGTCCATCGACAGATGAATGGATAAAGAAGATGTGGCACATATATTCAATGGAATATTACTCAGCCATAAAAGGAAACGAAACTGAGTTATTTGTAGTGAGTTGGATGGACCTAGAGTCTGTCATACAGAGTGAAGTAAGTCAGAAAGAGAAAAACAAATACTTTATGCTAACACATATATATGGAATCTTAAAAAAAATTGTTCTGATGAACCCTTGGGCAGGACTGGAATAAAGACGCAGACATAGAGCATGGACTTGAGGACACATGGAGGGGGAAGGGTAAGCTGGGATGAAGTGAGAGAGTGGCATTGACATATATACACTACCAAATGTAAAATAGATAACTAGTGGGAAGCAGCCGCATAGCACAGGGAGATCAGCTCTGTGCTTTGTGACCACCTAGAGGGGTGGGATAGGGAGGGTGGGAGGGAGACACAAGAGGGAGGAGATATGGGGATATATGTATACATATAGCTGATTCACTTTGTTATACAGCAGAAACTAACACAACATTGTAAAGCAATTATATTCCAATAAAGATGTTTAAAATATAATAAATTATCAATGAAGGTTAAAAAAAAAGAAAACACCTGTAAATGAGCTAGATTGGCTAAACTAATATCAGATAAAGAGACTTTAAAACTTCTAGAAGGGGAGGAAACTCTTCTCCACTTATTTTATGAGCCAATATTACTCTGATGCCAAATCTACAGAAATATACCAAGAAAGAAAACCACAGACCAATATTTCTTATGAATATACATGCAAAAATTCTTTTGCAATATACTAGCAAACTGAATTTAGCAATATATCAAAAGGTTAGTCAGTATACCAATACCAAATGGGTTTTATGTCAGGATTTCAGAATTGTTTAACATCTGAAAATCAATTGATATAATACACCCTATTAATACAACAATGGACAAATTTCATAATATCGTCACAACAGATGCAGTAAAAGCTCTGACAACATCCAACACCATGATTAAAAAAATAGTCAAATTAGAAGGAGCATCCTCAACCTGATAAATGACATCTGTGAAAAATCCTACAGGTCTCATCATATCTTAGGTGAAAAACTTCTTCCAAAGATCAGGAAAAACAAAGAGTGTGTGCTCTTGCTACTTTTATTTGATATTGTACTGGAAGTTCTAGATAGAACATTTAAGCCAAAAAAAAAAAGCATCCAGACTGGAAAAGAAGAAGTAAAGCTATTTCTATTTGCATACAAAGTGAACCAATATACATGAAATTCTAAAACCACTAAAAAGCTATTATAATTAATAAATGAGTTGAGCAAGATGTAGGATACAAGAATAAAGTACAAAAATGAATTGTCTTTCTATATACAGGCAATTACATTCTGAAAATGAAATTAAAATAATATTTACAATAGCATCAAAAAATAAAATAATTAGATATACATTTAACAAAAATAGGACAAAACTTGTACTCACAAATCCATAAAACAGTGTTGAAAAGATTAAAGACCTAAAAAAATGGAAAGATATTCCATGTTCATAGGTTGGAGGACTTAATATCGTTAAGATGGCAATACTCCCCAAATTGATCTATGAATTCAGTGCAATCCTTATCAAAATCCCATATGTCTTCTTTACACAAATTGACAAGCTGATCCTAAAATTCACATGTAAAGGCAAAAGACTCAGAATTTCCAGAACAGTCATTAAAAAGAAGGTCAAAGTTCGCATATCCATACTTCCTTATTTCAAAACTTATTACAAAGCCTCAGTAATTAAGACAGTCAGCTGTGGTACTAGAATAAGGATAGATGTACAGATCAATGTAAGAAGTTGAGAGCCTAGTAATGAACCCTTACATTTATGGGCAATAGATTTCTGAATTGCCTGATTTCCAAGACAGTTCATTGGGGAAAGTATAGTACTTTCAACAAGTCATGCTCAAACACAAAGAGTTCTTAATAAAGCAATATAAAGGCCCTTGTTAGTACAATAAAATATATATACAACAAATAGAAAAAATTTTTTTTGGAACATGAAACTCTAGAGTCCAATTACTAAAATAATTAGCATTATAATAGAGATTTTTTTTGTTCTAATTACCCAACTTTGTCCGAGAAATGTTTATCTGTATTATAAGGTATTAAACAGAAATAAGAACATAGGCATAAAAAGAGATTAAATTATCATTGATTGTAAAAAAATGGGCAGATTTTTAAGTACTCAATATAGAAGGCATATATTAGCAAGTACTGATTTTTATATATGTGTGTATATGCATGTTAGTGTATGTGTATTATTGTAGTAATGGAATCACAATTCATTGCTTAAAAAACAGTTATAGTTACAAATAGGAAATGCCCAATTAGAACAAAGCAAAGTAAAATCTCGAATAATTAAATAATTAATAAATGATATTTAATATATTTAACTTGCTATTTTAGTAAATTAATTTAATAATGTAATCATTTAATAATTAAAGTAGAAGAAAATATGGGTGTGTATTTGATTTCAAAAGGCTGAGCATCCATTAAATTTTTTAAAAAATATACCAAGAATAAGACTGATGGATTTAGCTATATAAAATAACATATTTCTAAACATTAATAACAACAGGTAAAATTAAAAGATAATCAAAATTTCTGAAAAAAATGTCTTAAAATGTAAGACAAAGACTTTTCCATATATGAACAGAGCATATACAAGTCAATAAGAAAATTAATAAAAACTCCAGTAGAAAAATGTGAAACAATAATAAGTATTGAGTAGAATACATCAGTAACGTTAGATATATTTCGATGTTTCATCTCGCAAATAATTAAAGAAATTAAAATTAAAAGGGAAATAGAAGTCTTTGCTTACCAAATTATTAAAAATAGACAAAATAATGCCTGGGCAAATATTCCATAAAAGACCCTCTGCCCCTAATAGTAGGTATGTAAAAAGTGCTTTCTCGGGCTTCCCTGGTGGCGCAGTGGTTGAGAGTCTGCCTGCCAATGCAGGGGACACGGGTTTGTAACCCCGGTCCGGGAAGATCCCACATGCCGCGGAGCGGATGGGCCCGTGAGCCATGGCCACGGGCCATGTGAACCATGTGCGTCCGGAGCCTGTGCTCCGCAACGGGAGAGACCACAGCAGTGAGAGGCCCGCGTACCACAAAAAAAAAAAAAAAAAAAAAAAAAATGCTTTCTCAAGAGTAATTTGGAAATAGGTATTAAGAATATTTAAAAATATGTATTCCACCTGCTTCAATAGTTACACTTATAAAATTATTCTAACAATAATATAAAATTGTTATTTGAAATATTCTCATTTCAACCAGTAGTGGAATGGTTAAATTGTATTGATGGCAGCTGTTAAACCTCATAAAAGTGTTAGAAATTACATTTCTGAGGACCATTTCAACCTATGGCATATTTATATGTAATGTAGTATTAGATGGAATAAATAGAATTCTATTAAAATGATGACAGTTAATGCGAAATACACAGTAGAATTTTCTTAGATAACTTTTATTTAACCAACTCACTGGATTAACTCAATACTACTATTCCCTCCATAAAATTAGTCACCGAATTGAACCCCACAGAGAATGCTTGAGGTTGTTAGGCTTACTACTTCTACTCTCACCCTTTAAACTGTCTGCTCACCAAGCATGAGTTACATAAGTGTTCAAAGATCTCTTTATCCTCTTTGAACTTACAGTTGTAATTAAATAATTTAATTAAATTTTATATAAACTGATAGAATTAGAATGTGAAAATAAAGTGTTATTCTGAAAAAAAACAAAGCTGATGACTTAGAAAGATTAAATAATGGTGAATCTCTAAAAACAGATTGTATTTAATTACACACAGGTGATACAATATTTTTTAAATGTGGGGTAATGTAAAATTTTAAAATAATTCTCACTCAGATTATACACATCTTTAAGTTTTCATATCACTTTTAAGAAACCAATACTTGAAATTGTAGACCATACAGGACAGATTATATGAAAATACCTTCAAGGATGAGATAGTCATAGGAAAAGTTTTGGTTCCATGTCAAGATATTACTAAATATTTATGCCTTTGTCTTTGTTTTCAGTTGAAATAAACCGTTTTAGGTATGTGTGTTCATTTTATATGACTCTCACTCTTCCTGACTTTTTCAATGATCACACCAAGCATCAGCGGTGATCACTCATCAGCAGTATTCTGTATGATCAACAACCAGTGGGACCCTTGCTGTCTTAATGCTGTGTATGACCCAGGAACCATGACAGAACCCTAGGGGAGGTAGGAGATTTGAGGAAGAACCAAAGTCAAGTTTGTCTGCCTGCCAGTCTGGTGAAATGGGAACTCAAAGTCATAAAGGAAGAATAGTTGCACACACAAAAAAAGAAAAGAAAGAGCAGTATTTTTTGCACATCAGAATGTGTGGCTTGAAGAGTGTAAATATGCCAAATATTGAGTGATTATTACAAAGCAGGGGGCTTTTGAGTCATGTCTATTTTCTCCTTCCACAATTAACATACATCACTTTTATAAACAGAAAAAAAGAGCAATGTATTATCAAGGAATGTAGTAATTCAATTACGAACTTAAACCGTATTGACTGAAATTCATGTAATTATGTTTTGAAGTAAAAGCCATATAGAAATATAAATTTTAAATAATTTCTTTACCTTTGCTATGAGAAGGGAAAGACCAAGTGTTCCTGCTATGACTGTTTGTGGGTACATGTACAAAAGGGGCAGGGGTGCAGGTTAGGGAGGAGGGAGGTGAGGAGAGAGAGGGAGACTCTAGTCCAGAAATAAGCCACCCAATAAGAGAAAGTTGGAATGACTCTTCTAGAATACAATATAAAGGGAGGAGGAGTAGATTTTCCCTTTCTGAATGTTGGCTTATTAATAAGGGTTAGTTCTTGGCACATAAGCATTCCCAGAAGATTGAATATGTCTTTCTCCTTAAATTCATATAGGCTACCCAGAAACTCTTAAGTTCCTGGAATTTTTATTATAATTTTCATATAAACAAGCAATCATTTTGAGATTATAGTTCCTGGTAATGATCTCTATGGATGCCATCAAAACATACATTTGCACTAGAAGACAGGGGATGAAAGAAATGGGAAAGACATTTTCTTAAAGATATATTTTTATTATAATGCTTATTTTTCTTTATTCATTCACATTGAGTATTACAGTGCCATTAGTAAATTGTTATTTTTATGAGTCTGTTTCACTCAGGAAATTTCTTAATTCATTACATTTTATTAGATCAGCAGTAATGAACCAAAAACAATATCATTTATTTTTATTACTACTGTAGGTTAAATCACAATGATTTATATAGCCAGATTGAAGCAATGACTGCGTAATTACTCCGTTATTGTCAACGATATATTTTTCTTAAATAAGACATTTTAACCACATGTTAAGCTGATAAATATAAAAACTTGTAAGTGGAAATACAGTAGTAGACTAGCCACACAGTCACCATTTTGTACTGATGGTATGATGGATCTATTCTGGATGGTGGGCACGACTAATGTAAGGCAACAGGCAAAACGCTGGTATTAATGAAGTGACAGTGATAGGTCTCTCCACATCAGGATACATTGTTTTAAAATGTTATTATTGTATCAAAAATACAGTGGGCTCATTCCCTTAACTATAAACTGAATATAACCATTCCAGATAGACAATTGTCTGTATTTTTCTTTTTCTATGTATGGAAAGGACTATTTTCTAAGCATCTATGACCATTTTCCTTTAAAGTCTTACAGTTCCTAAAAGTCATAGCGTGTTAGTAAATGTTCTTTCAGTCCAGTCTCCTGAAGGCTTATGTCACTTTAATTGGTCCTGTCTTCAGGAGAAGTAGAGAATAGCTACTCTGGCACCTGTATTGTAATCTTTAAGCCACCTGAAGACACCAAAGAATGTTTTCCTATTCTGAGTAAAAAAAACCTCTATTCAAATAGAAGATTTCAGTAACTAAATGTTAAGGACTCAAGCCAACAAGTTTTGGGGATTTTATTAAAGTTGTATTAATATTTGCATCTATCATGAAAGAATTACCTTCAAAATATCTAGAAGAAGAACAGTTATGGGTCTACTACTCATTATCCACAATCTGGTATACAAAACCATCGAAAGCCAAACAATTAACTCATTTGGCAGCAAAACCTGACCAGAACAGTCGTGTGCTATTGACAGTTTTTATTCTACTTTGTGTGATTAATCAACTATTTCGTTGCAGTTTTATTAATGTGCTTGATTATAGAATGTTGTCCTAGAACCTGCTGTGAGTCTTCCCTAATATGTAGTGAAGGCACTATATTACTTTCCAAAAGTGAAAAAAAGAAAGTCTTTATTCTGAAACACAATGAATCCAAAGGTTTTGGATAAGGGGTTGTGAATTTGGTTTGGAAAGGTGAAACGAAGTGTTCTAAGTAATGTTATTCTAAGCTATTTTCCCAGTTTCACTAATTTTTAAATATATCATTTTTTACTTCCTAACCTTTCCTCTACCCTGTCTGGTTAATTCAAAACCATAATGGGCAATACAAAGTCAGGTAGTCATGCACCTTGTTACTGGTCCTGAGATAATATGAGGATGGCATTAACACTTCATGTATAGAGGTTACAGCATATGGCCTCATTGTAAGCAACCTGGGGGAGAAAAGATCAGAAATATTTTGTCCAAAAATTTTGGAGAAACTGAGGTCAACTTAGAGAACCAAAAGGGAGATGAACGTTTTACATTTTACGTTTACAGAAAGTTTCCTAAAGTAGGAAGAAAGCATATAATCAGGTTCTTGGTGGTTTATAAATTATCATCATGCTCTCAGAATACCCTCATTCTGGTTTCTTGTCTACTTTTAACATTGGGTAGCCTTTTCTTACAGAGTTATTTCATGGTCCATACTATGCAAAGTTAAGTAATTTCTTAAGTGTGATAAGTCACAGATATTTCTCTTTATATGTAGAAGTAATACTATTTTGGAAATAGTAGTTATTATTTTTTAATTTTTCTTCCAGTTTTATTGAGATATAATTGACATACAGCACTGTATAAGTTTAAGGTGCATAGCATAATTACTTATATACATCATGAAATAATTGCCACAAGTTTATAGCATCTCATATAGATACAAAATGAAAAAAAAAGAAAAAAGTATTTTTCTTCGTGATGAGAACTCAGGATTTGCTCTCTTCACATACAACATACAGCAGTGTTAATTACATTGATCATGTTGTACATTACATCCCTAGTACTTATTGATCTTATAACTGGAAGTTTGTACCTTTTGACTACCTTCATCCAATTCCTTCTTAAATATAAACTAACATGTTGTATAGCATATTTCATTAATACTAATTTAGAGCACTCTGAGTAAAACAAATACAAAAACGTTCTAGCTCTTTTTCTTCCTTTTCCTCTCTTCCATCTCTTTTTCGATTCTGTTTTGCTTGAGTTTCTTCAGGGGCAAACAATTTCGATTTATCACTGACCGTGTGAATATGACAGCAGAAGCTAACAAATATATGCGTAGTCACACCAAATGAACACACAAGATCCCAAACACCAAGAAAATGCTCACACAACTATGGACACTTTTTGTTAACAACAGAGACTCCACTTAACAAAAAAGGAAGCAATTACAAGCTAATTTTTTAAATTTCAGTGATTTATATACATGTTATGTCAGAATATAATATGAAAGTGTAATGCATTATAAACTTTATCTCCATGGACGTTACTGAATAGCAGTTGCTGGTAGCAACCGTGCGTTCTCACATCTGTGTCTGTCTCATAGTCGGCTCTTAGAGCTCTTTCTCCCTGCCATAGGTGTGAGCAAGAGAACACCTGGTCCTTTAATTCTTTTTCTTTCTTCGTTTATTTATTCTGTGTGCCTAAGTCAGTACATGTCTTGAGGACTTGATATCATCAAGGCTCATTACTTAAGTGAAAAATGCCTACACCTGATAAATTCAAAGAGAAGAAAGCCACTCGGTGTTTTCAGTATTTCATAAGAAACAGCACAGGGAGACAAAAATGTTCCTAAAGAGGAGCTGAAAACTTTTTAAGATGTTATTTTTGTTTTGTAACATTATTGGAAATGTTTAATTTATAAGCAATTCTTAATTCAGTCAACTACCACAAGCTAATGATCCAAGCATTATAGGTTTGTCAGCATACAGTTTAACTTGTTAGGCTAATCTGTTCAAATTGTGGTTTCTTGTTTAACCTTTTTTCTTGTCTTTTTTTAGTTGGCCTATGATTTACGGCCTGTCAACCCCTGAATTTTTGAGGGATGATGCAATAATTATTTTTTGTATTTATTAAGTTCAAAAAAAAAGGTTTTAAAAAAAATTTTAAGAGTAGACCCAAAGAGAAAAACTCACAAGGGAAGTGGAAACATTAGGTTTATAGTTGGCCAGATAAGAAAATTTACTAAGACAATGAACCTTGAGGAATCCAAGGACCACTAGCATGAATCTTAAGGCAATCCCACTACAAAGCAGAAGTTACTAAGAGAGAAAGCATCTCCCATGTGCCGAATCTATGTTGTTACCCAGAATATACCCCTCTTTCCCTAGGACCGTCCTCAACACACTAGGAAACAGATCTCTGGTTGGGAAGAGTCATCTGTGGAGATAGAGTTCAGCCAGTGCAGGTATTGATGTTAAATCTAAATGTAACATTTTATGGTACTTTAGGGACTTCTCATTATTTTCTACGGAAATACCCCTTATTGAATTAACAAAGGCTTTCACGACTTAATTCGAATCTGTGATTGCAGGAACAGAACCTAAAGCCCAAAGGGAAGTATCAACAATTTATGGGAAATCTTTAAGAGATCAAAAGGGTTAATAGATATAAAAGAAAATTTAAGTTAAGATATCAGATAAGCTGATTAGTGTGAATACCATACAAATAGTAAAATTTATAAGATTTGAATTGTATTCCTTGGAACCTTTTATGTTTACAAGTTCTCTAAGGTGGGTAAATAGATAAAATCTCAGAAAGCAAAATTTCAAGTCCCTTACTTTTATTAGTTATTCAAGATATTAATGGTGTGTCTGACAGTTTTTTTCCCTGTAAAAATCAATGACTGTTTCAAAATAAGAAATGTAAGTGGTCAGTGTGTAGAATAGAATGACAGTAAAAAAATTAAGAACTGAGAAGAGTGGAAGGCAAAGGGCAAAATGCTTTATTCAGCTGAATCAGCAGAAAGTGAGACTTTTTAAAGTTAAAATCCAGAATGAGTTTGGTCCAATTTCTCTATTTCTTCTTAAAGCCACAGTTTTCTTTTATCCTGGACTTAAGATGAGTAATGGACAGGACCTCCCCTTTTCTTTAATTCCTTGCCTGCAGAATTTGCAGCAGAATTACTTTTTCTCACTGAAGTCTATCATGTGTTACTGAAGGAAATAAAAATATGGCCTTATTGGCTCTGGAGAAAGGAAGCGGCATTTTAGAAGCAAGACAGAGGTCGGCATTTGTGCTCAAGCTTGGTGTCACCATTTGAGTGGCTTCCAACTGAACAGTTCTATCCCTGTTCAGTGATAGCCCAACTCACAAAAGAAAACATCTTATTTCTGATACATTCCATCTGAGGAGACAAAAGTTACCATTAAACCATTAGAAAAGCCACTGGCATACCTTGGTATTAAAAAATTTTTTTCAGAGTAAACATTATACTGTGCAGAGCTGAAAAGCTTAGACATGTCAAGTTCTGGTGTCCTGTGCATTACTGCTCTTTACACGGGAGATTTCAAATCTTGGGCTTTCTATAAGCATTTCTAGATTTAAAAAATGTGCTTCTGAAAAAGCTTTGTCAAAAATATAATTTAACAGTAAACTGTGTTTGTTCCTTTAAAAAAAAAAAAAACAACTTATTTTGGTAAGAACACTTAACCAGAGGTCTACTACACTGTTAACAAAATTTTAAATACAATATTTTTGTCTATAGGTATGATGTTGTACAGCAGATCTCTGGAGCTTATTCATCTTGCTTAACTGAAACTATACCCACTGATTAGTGACTCCCCATTTCCTTCTCCCCTGAGTCCCTGGCAACCACCATCCTACTCTTTGATTCTATGAATTTGACTATTTTACAGTAGATACCTCATATAAGTGGAATCATGCAGTATTTGTCTGTGACTTACTTATTTCACTTAGCGTGTCATCAAGGTTCATCCATGTTGTTGCATATTGCAGAATGTTCTTCTTTAAGATGGAATAACATTCCATTGTATGTATATACAGTATTTTCTTTATCCATTCATCTGTTGATGGACGTTTTAGTTGTTTCTACATCTTAGCTATTCTGAACAGTGCTGCAATGAACATGGAAATGCTGATATCTCTCTGAAATCCTGATTTCAATTCTTTTGGATAAATACCCAGGTGTGTGGTTGCTGGATAGCATGGTAATTCTATTTCTAATTTGTTCTTTGTACATTACTCTTAAGGAAGAGTCCCACTTCCTGAAGATTTACAAGACCCTGGAATATTGGCTAAAAATTACCTCTCTGACTTCATTTATTACCTCCCTTCCACATTCTGCAAATCTGAACAGGCTTGTCTTTTCTTCTGTTACTTGAATGTATAACAGTCTGCGGTTTCTCAGCCTTCATAGTGTAGTTCCTAGAAAAATTGTATCTTTCTCTTTCCTTATTTAACTCTTACTACAATATCCAGACTCAGATTTCCTTGCAAGTCTGAGTTAGGTGCTCCTTATTCACGTCTACTCCTCCAGAGGTAGCACTAATCACCATTTATTGTAGTTGTCTTTTTGCATATTTTTAATCTCCTCACAAGAATCAAAGCACCATGAGATCATGGACCAAGTGCATTTTGTTTACCACCCCATGCTTGGTATATAGCATGTGTTCAATAAAATTTGTTTAATGGATGCACAAATGTCTGCTGCCACTGAAATAAGCTTAATTTGTGAAAATAGCTTTAATTCTTAGGATTTTATATTTGATGATGGAAGAGATGATTTTGTGTCATTTTTATTGATAATAATAATGATAATAATATTAATGGCAGGAATAATAATAACTGTTACTAACTTTGTTGAGTTTCTACCACGACTAGACACTGTATTAAGAAATTTAATATAGTATTTCATCCAATCTTTATAACAGCTCAACAAAGTTGGTATTACATTTCCCATTTTTTTAACTTTATTTATTTATTTATTTTGGGGTGTGTTGGGTCTTCGCTGCTGTGCGCGGGCTTTCTCTAGTTGCGGTGCGTGGGCTTCTTATTGCGGTGGCTTCTCTGTTGCAGAGCACAGGCTCTAGGTGCACGGGCTTCAGTAGTTGCGGCTCACAGGCTCAGTAGTTGTGGCTCGTGGGCTGTAGGGCACAGGCTCAGTAGTTGTGGCACACGGGCTTAGTTGCTCCGCGGCATGTGGGATCTTCCCAGACCAGGGCTCGAACCCGTGTCCCCTGCATTGGCAGGCAGATTCTTAACCACTGTGCGACCAGGGAAGTCCTACATTTCCCATTTTATAGACAGAATACTAAGACTCAGAAGTAATAATATGCAAAGTAACAACAGGAAAAGTCAGAATTTGAATTCAGTTCTATTTTCAAAGATTGACTTAATGACACTATAACTAAATGATTTATGCAGGGAGATTCAGGGGGTAACCTATACTTCCAGCAATTGATGAGTTTCCATTATTAACACACTACTTTTAAATTATGAGGTAGATAACTACATGAGAGAAAATTAGATAAGTGGGTGAATATTTTTTAAAAAATACTTTTTCTCTCTGGCACCGTGTGCTTTGTACTGTACCTAACAAATAGCCTTAGATATAGACATATACCTACCTGTTAGGAGTCCTAATTAATACTTTACCTTCTTTGCTTACTCTCACATTACTATATCCAATTTCCATTTTCTCATGACTTTTCACCATTTCTACCTGATGACTATCATCACTTTGTTGTAGGGTTTTGGAGCATCATCCTATAATCATCCTTTTTGCCATAAATGTCGCTGGGGCTTAATAATAAAAATGACAACCAATGCTGTGGTAATCATTCTGTCTCCACATCTGTGAGGTAGTGACCATTCTATACTATCCCACTTGTACTGACTTATAAAACGAAGTCACTAATAAATGGCAGATCGGGGGTATGAATCCAAGCTGTCTGACTCCAGAGATAGTGATTTTCAGGTGTCAGTGGTTCTTACTAAGCAAACAACAGGAACATAATTTCTCCTCTATCTGCCTTTTGTCCCCTTATTCAGTTCAGATAAAGAGGAAATCTCTGTCTCTTAAATTTAAACATATGATCTGTTGTTTCAGAGCATCTTTCTATTGGAAAAATTTGTGCAAAATTTCTAAGTACTCTCAAATACTTCTATGCATAACCCGAGAGATTTCTTATGTGAAGCTAAATTCTAAATAACTTTTAATTTAATTTTAATCGATTCAGGAAAGATATGTTAGGTTTTGCCCTGTACCTTTTTACATACGTTTACACAAGTATTACTTAAACAATTACTTAATAGAATACAAACCTTATGTTTCAAATTGAAGGTATATTTCTAATATTTAACAGAAAATTCTCCCAGTGAATTAATCACAAAGTTCCTCACATCTGGATTCATTGCCATGATTTGGTGGTAGCATTTGATCTGACTTGAGAGGGTGTAGGTAATATGTGATAAATTGCTTAGCAAATTAGAAATTAGGACCTTTGACATGTTAAATTAGGCTAGGGCACCTGAAAATTGAAGAGAGAGAGTTTTCGACATGCAATACAAGACACTGAGTACTCAGCGACAGGTATGAGTTCTTCCTTACTATTGTGTCTGCAAACGCATGTCGTTTCCTTGATGGCCTATGTTGCTTGGGGATTAGACACTCAAGCCAAAATACTGATCTCAAACTTGTTTGGGAGACTTGCTGATATTTACAAAAATATTTCACGATGATACCTGGCAACCAGAGTCATCCTTGTTTTAGCAGAACTCAGGACTTTGCCAGAAAAATGCCACGGGAAAAATGTAAAAGCATATAGACTCACAAATTTCATTTTGGTCTTATCAAGTATGAAAAAAAATCATTAAATATATTCAGAAGTTCTATCATGTGACTGCTTGGCCATAACAATAAATATATATATAAATAGCATAAATACATAATTAACAGTTTTGGACTTTTATAGACATCTGGTTTGAAATTACTTTTGTTACTAAAAATGAAAAACAGTATCGTGTGAGAACCTAAATCAAGTTATGGTTTAAAATATATATTGGCAAACATCTTCATCAATAAAAAAGTGGTCAAGGTCAGCTCACAATGTAGCATTTCATAAAATCCCCCCAAAGAAATAATGTTTCCTGATATTCTGCACAGACTGCTATTAGATGGGAAAAAAAGATGTTCTCCTATGAATCAGTGGCTAGCAGGACAAATGCTGGGCTAATTTGGTGCTATCTCTGGTCTCCAGGAAACTTTCTTCTCTCAGAGGAGGAGAATGACAATGACAATACATAAACATTCTGACGGAGATCTGGAAATGAAATAGCAACATCTGGGTTACTAGTTTCTCAAGGTAAGATGATTGGAGGTCCTTGGATACAGACAGCTTTACATACCACCTTTGATTTTGCAGTCTAGAATTGCTCATCTGTAAAGCACTTTAGTTGACTGAAGGATCTGTGAATCAGAATGAACAAAGACATATTCACATTATAGCAGATATGTGGATACACACTTCAGTCTAAGTGTCAAAGCTCAGCAGATATTTTAATAAAAGGAATATCTCACTTGCCAAGAGTGACACTTGTAAACTAGCTTCACTTAGCATCTCTGAGTCTCATGAAGATTGCACAGCAGCCAAAACACTATCTAAGGCATAAGACCAAATAAATAAGCACCTTATCACTCAGTGATTTTGCCTTCATTTTCTTCTGACTGATAGAATAAATGTTAAATAGCATAAGGTATCAGTTGGGTGTATGTGCCAGCCATTAATATGCCTACATTTTGTTTAGGAAGTGATTTATTAAAATATGCTCCTATTAATCTACTAATAACTGTCTAAGATATTTTCTGTATATCTAACAGAGGTGGCAGTCACTTGGATATGCCCAAATTTTCCGGTTTTCTGAGTTCAGTCTCTCTTTGGTTTATCATTCGAATACTTAAGTTCTCATACTATGCATGTAGTAACTGGTAGTTACTCCTCATTAATAATTTCAAAAAGCAGGAATTTCCTGAGTCTTAGTTTCCTAGTCACCTCTTGCTCTGATTACTTGCTTCCACTGTATTCTAGATGTTGCTTGGATCTCATCGCCTGCAGCTGATCTCTTCTCCTCATCTGGTGCTCATCCAAAGTTGCATCACAGACTCTTCGCAATTCCCTACATCAGTTAGGAAAATGAGACTGTAGTAGGGCAAGAGTTTTCCTCAATGTCTGGGTATGTTGGGGAGTGGGGTGGAGTTACATCATAGTACAGTACCAGAAACAACCAGAAATCGAATCCTATACACACCTGTTCTTAAAAATGCCTCAGACTTTTCTGCTACTAACTACTTCCTCTCCACAGATAACCCCAGACACACACACTGCTCCTGGAAGCTTGCTCATGTCTCCTTTTAAACAGCCTTGCCAAACAGAGTAAACAGTCAGTTGATTTAGCACGCAAGACTCAAGAAGAGATAAGGAAACAAATCTCTTACTCTCTTCCCATTGCCAATGCTCCACCAGCTCCCTCCACACCCCCAAATCCTCTCTAGGGACTTTTTCTTCCCTGTTCCCTGGGTAAAATCTAGTAAAGATTCCATGATATTTATGATCCCTTTCCTATCATAAACACCTTTAAATCACGAAAGAGACTTAGTTCAGCAATTAAATTGCCTTGTACTCTTACCAGTAAATACTTTGAAGCTTTTTTTAAATTAAAGCTTTTCCCCAGGCCCTACTGGGGGTTCAATGAGGGCAGAAAGCCTGGAGCATCACCTGTACTTGGCTCCACACCTCACTGCCCTTCTCTTCCTTCTCCACAGTGAATAGCTCTGGGCCTTTCAGTGTTAAAAGTAGAGGGAGGGAAGAGAAGTAAAGAGCAGGAAAGATTGGCTTGATTGGAACCCAAAATATTCAGTGTTCGTTTCATCTAGGATAACAGATGTCTTAAATTTGAGTCATTTATCTTCTTTTGTGTTGTATTCATGAATTTTTGGAGGATCCTTTTGTTCTGGAGGAGGCTAAATTAAAATTGTTCTTTTAGTTCAGGCTACGGATTCATCTAGCATAGTATTCCCCTGCCAGCCACTAGTTTCCTATGTTCCATTCTACGCGGACTGTCTCTCTCACCAAGTGCCACACAGGGGAAAAGTCCATTTAAGTTGATCCCAGGTTCCCCCCTGATGCTCACGTGCACCAGTGGGAAACACTCAACACCCATGTATTTTAGGTATTCCTGAAAGAACTGCTTCTCCTTGCTCTACCATCTGAAACCAGCCAGCCACAATCACTCACCTTTAGGAAAGTTTTTCAGGGGCAGGTCCTGAAACACTATTTAAGCTCCTTGTAGAATGAACTTGAAACCCTGCTCACACAGCTTAAGGTAAAGAGGAGGTCCCGTCTTTACCACCATGATGGGAGAATTAGAAGAAGTGCATTGTAACCCTTTTCAAAGAAACTTCCCTCCAATTTCCAGTGTCATTCTTCCATCTGGTCCAACATTATTTAAAGACTGGTAGTAGGGGTTCAGTTAAAATTGGCAATACTTACTCAGAACCCCTCCTTTGGAAGCTCTCCTTAGGGACCTAGCATTTTGTTTTGAAATATACATATGGGTGCCGCCTATTCTTGGGCCTCAGTCAAAAGTAAGGAAAATATTGTTGCTTTTATCATCTTGTTGCAAGAAGAAACAAAATCCCGTTTTTTCCCTAAGAGGATTCTATAGCCATATTTTGAAATAACACTTCTCTAGCTGCAAAAGAATTGGTGGTTCTACACTGTCCTCTAAAGATACTGTGTTATACTGTGTACCACCCTTGGCTTAAGTGTATAACTGAAATCAACTACTGCATCATGGTATCTCCATAGGCCTCTGGTGTACCTATAGGAAAAAAATATGCTTAAGTATGAATATTTTCTGAACTCCTTTGGTCTTGCTGCTCAGTAAAAAAAAGAAAAATCTGCTAGAATAATAAGAAGAAAGAAAGAAAGGCAGTGTATGGAGAAGTTGAAGGCTTTTTTCTCCCCACACTTCAGTAGGATAGTTACTTTAGAATACTCTAGACACACAAAGCTGGCTACCAGAAGTAAAACTTAGATGAGACATCTAAAGAATGGGAATAATAATAATATTTTCCTTTAAGGGTTGTTGTCAGAATTTAAACTGTGAGTCTAAGTAGTGAGTATTCATTAAATGTATTATTACCGTTATCTTTATTAAGGTGTTTGACATTTTTGCCTATGACAGATGTGGTTTTTATTGTAGTTATTGGGTTTTATTATGTTATTATCTTTGTGGATTTATGTTCATTTCCCTGCAACTAAAGAGACTGAGCATATTAGTGGACAATCCAGTGATCTGATTTTTTAATAGGATAACTTAATGTTTTTACCAGTTTTTAGACATATTTTGTGTTTACTATTCTCTTGGTTTGATTCTTTTTCTTCTTTCACATCTTTCATCAAATTAATAGACTTTCATAATCCTCTCTATTTTATTCATCTATCTATTTGGAAGCATTAGGTGGCATTTCTTTTATTTTTTTCTTAAATTTTAACATACATATTAACTTCAACCTTCCTCAAGAAGTTAAAATTATTTTGTATTTCTATTGTCCTTCTTATACAACTTTCTATTGTCCTTCTATTGTTGTGTCCTTATACAACACAGAGTTTAACCTTTTCTATCAATTGAATACCGACAGTCCAATCTTATCCTAATATCCAATCTTATCCTTTAAAAGATACAAGTGTTAAAATTACCAATATTTTATGACTCTCTGTTTACTGAGGCAGACTGTAAAGTTACATGGCATAGGGCATGGTTACAGGGAAAGAAGAAGAATTGGGAACAATAATGCCATCCTCTCAGCTGGTATCAGCTTTTTTACTTTGACACATGGAAGACATTACTGCTTTGTCTTCTATCATCTATTCTTCCTGGTGGCCTACTGTTATATCTAATTATTGTTGCTGTTTGGGTTATGTCTCTTTTCTTCTTGGTGGTTTTTAAGATTTTCTCTTTATCATTGATGTTCTGCCAATTAACTGCAATGTTTCTAAAAGTGGATTCATCTTCTTTATTCTGCTTGGTACCCAGGGTGTATTCCCAATGTAACATTCTTTTTTCAAATCTGAAAAATTATCTCTAAATATGGACTAACTGACATTATCTAAAAATATGACTCATTTCTTTCAGTCTCATTTAGAACGCCATTGATATAACTGGGTATAAGATGGAGCTTTTCAGTTTATTCCTCATATTTCAATGCTCTTTTTTTTTCTTTTTTGCTCAGGCTATGTTCTGCATAAATACCTTAGGAAAATATTTTAACTTAATAATTTTCTTTTCACCTGTGTCCACAGTATAGACTAGTTATTGATGTTCCCCTCCTTAACCCGCGCCCCCCCTCCAACTCCCAGTACCTATAATTGTCTTTTTTTTTTTTTCCTTTTGGCCTTGCTGTGAGGCATGCGGGATCCTAGTTCCCCGACCAGGGTTCAAAGCCATGCCCTCTGCATCGGAAGTGCAGGGTCTTAACAACTGGACTGCCAGGGAATTCCCTATAATTGTCATTTTCAAAGCTTTGAATTGGTTTCTTTTCTCATCCACCAGATACTGTATCATGTTTGCCTCTTTTTCTTTCTTAATTTCTTGCTCTTTTTAAAATTAAACTTGTTTCCCTCATCTCTCAGAGACAATCTTAGTTATGTTCAAGTACTTGTCAGACAGTTGTAAAAATATATTATCTTTTCCAGCAGTGCTTTCCCAATGATAATGTGCATATTAGTTACCTGATGGTTATGTCAGAACATGAATTTTGATTTAACTGGTCTGAGGTGAGGCTGAGGTTCTGCATTTTTGACAGACTCCAAGGTGATGCTGATGCTTCTAGTCCAAGGGTCAAGGTCCTAGAGTTTATGATCTATTGTTTGGTATTTTTTTTATTGTCAATATTTATTTATTTGGCTACATCGGGTCTTAGTTGTGGCACACAGCAGCTTTTGTCGCGGTGTGTGGGCTTCTCTCTAGTTGAGGCACACAAGCTCAGTAGTTGTGGTGCACGGGCTTAGTTGCCCCGCGGCATGTGGGATCTTAGTTCCCCAACCAGGGATCAAACCCATGTCTCCTGCATTGGAAGGCGGATTCTTAACCACTGGACCACCAGGGAAGCCCCTTATTGTCTTTATTTGCCTTCATGTGTTTGGGATGTTTGTTTTCAGACTCATTTTGAGTGGAAACTATTTTAACTTTGATCTATTGTTTTCTTCCTCAAGCAGCTTGTACCCCACCCCTGACACACACACACACACACACACCTCCCATTCCTGTGATTTTACGACTGACACCACGCAACTCCTTGGGTTCCTGGTCCAGAACCAAGTCTTTTAATGATGCTTACGTCCTCCTGGTGTGCGGACTACTGGGGAGGTGTCAGACGTGTTCAAGGAGACAGTGCACACTTTTGCTCATTCCTTGAGTCTTGAGGCTATAGCT
This sequence comes from Physeter macrocephalus, assembly GCF_002837175.3. NCBI lineage: Eukaryota > Metazoa > Chordata > Mammalia > Artiodactyla > Physeteridae > Physeter > Physeter macrocephalus. The sequence goes on along the minus strand of NC_041215.1, from coordinate 70,006,022 downwards.
GTGTCCTTCTCCCCCCAGGAGGTAAGTAGTGACAGTCCCTTTTGTTCCAGCCACGTTTCATGAGTGGAGCCGTGGGCTTCCGGCCCGAGCCCCTGGCTTCAAGCAGTGAGATCAGGCCCCACTTCCTATCTTACCACCTTGAACAAACACCTTTAATCCACTTTACTCTCCAGTAGCCAAACACCTGGATTCAGGAGGTCTCTGGCTCAGTCCCACTCAGCCATTTTCATTTCTGTTCCATTGCCTCCGTAGAAATGTTTGTCTTCTTTTTCAGGACAGGTATATATTTTGGCTTTATCTTTGAAAATGTTACCTGTTACCATCATGTATTGGGAACAGAGAGAGTGGATCAACATGTGAACATACAGAGACACCTCAACCAGGTATCTCTTCCTACATTTTTTAGCTGGATCAGAGTCTTCATGTGTGGAATGAAATTTAAGCACAGATCTTAAAAAAATACAAAGTTAATAATTATTGGTAATAAAAGGTTGGTTCCATCCTTTTATATGTCATTTTAAATAATTAGGTCTAAAAGTTTTGTTTTAGAAAAGAGTGTTTTTCGAAGTGAAGTTTAAGTACCATACCTTGTGTATAGAAATACTCCAGAACTTGTAAAAAAAAAAAAAAGTGTTATGAAGAAATATCACATATAAAAATGTAACTTCTCCAAAAACTTAAACCAAAAAAAAGGCATTTATGTATATTTAAATGGTAATAGTTAAGTGTATATCTGCCCAACCCACAACTGAACATTAATTCATATATTTACTGACTGCCTATATGTGTCTAGAATGAGTCTGGATAATTCAGTCCGCAAATCCCTCCATGGTATTAAATTCATAATGTTGAAAGGGACCTTAATCTGGTACAATTGCTTTCTTACAAGACTGTCTATTAAGCTACTTCAGAAAAAATAATTTGTCTAAAGCTTTCTTTCACAAATATCAGAATAGTCTTCTGCAAGTTACTTTTGTGATTTGTTCCAGGGACTTTTATGGCTAGTGGCAGTGGAGCAGATTGGAATATTCTCACAGTGGGAGTGGAGATCCCAGTCCAGCCCTAATTCTGTCCCTAATATAAGATCAGAGTTTAAGGCAATTTATTCTGGCTCTTTGTGTCTCAGTTTCACATATAGAAAATTACTGAGAATTTTGCTTTGCTCTAACAAATCATTGGGAGGCTGAAACGTGGTAACAGGCATAAATAAGTTTTTAGAAAAGTTAAATAAGAAATACAGTAAAAAGAAGGACAGTGAATTCAAATTAGCTCTCTATATCGCCTCACTTTCAAGACTAGGGCTAACCTTCTCCTGTTAGGAGCTCAGAAGACAGTAAAGGACTACATTATTTTGGTAGTCAAATCTAATTGTATCAGCAGCATATGGCACATATAAAATACACTTTCTTTCATATAATGTGGTTTTCCAGGAGGCCTTGGGCTAAACAATTCCTTACCCTTCTCCTTCTTACTGCCATTCTTCTCTCTCTTTTACAACATCCTTCTTACCTTTTGGTTAGCGGGTCATAAGCTCAGAATGAATTCGGAAGCTAAAACATATTTCAGCAATTAGCACCCTAGAAACTCAAGCTGTTTTTTGGCAATATTCTAAAAAGATGATTTCAGCACCTTTCATCCCCAGCTTGCTTGATAATTCACATTCCTGTGTCCTTGGACTTGGCAGGCTCTCCAGTGCTAGAGGCACATTCTTAGGTTGGTGAGGAAAGTGTGAGCCACTTAAAGATGCTAAATAGGGACGTCAGCTACATCTGAACTAGATAGACTGAGTTAGTGGGGTTTTGTTCCTGGCCCGTTCTCTCTATTTTTAAATGTTATTGTACTCAGAGCTATTCTGAACATTTTAGTTAACTCCCTGCCATCCACCTACCTATCTTATTATTAGCTACTCTCTCTAGAAATATTTTTAAAGAAGTTTAAAAAGAGATGAAACAAAATGTCTTCCAAACCACTTCTACCTCTGGCTTCAGAGAACTGAGCAGCTCTTAGCTGCTTTTGTATCATATTTCTCAGAGGCAGGAATAACTAAAAGCCAAAAAGAGACTCGGGAATTTGGTCCAACATGGAAAGTCCTTTATATTTTAGGTTACTTTACATTCTCAGACACAGGTGATAATTACCCATTCAGGAAAAATTAATGTTTAGTCCTTCTCTAGTTAAATTAAGAATGGCATTGTGAACCTTAACCAATAAGGATAATTACAATTGGGTTTTTTTGAGAAGGTACATAACCATTTTTCCTCCACTCCCTCAATTCACAAACAAGTGTTTCCCAACGAGCCAAGTGTATATCTTGTTTGTCTCCAAACTGGGTCTAAATAAAAAGTCAGTAAAGTGACCAAAAGCCTAGAGGGGACCTAAGAGAAACCTACACGAGGTTAATGCCAGGAACTTATATCCTCTATTTGGGATACTCAAGATCTCTTTCTTTTCTTCTCTTGGGCTGCTTGCTCTGATAGCTGGTGTTGCAAAGAGTTCTAATTCTAAAATTGTGTGATCAAAAGATTCTAAAGAAAATAAACAATAGGAGTCTTTGGACCATAAGTTCATTGTTTGTACACATTTAACATAGGGTATCTAAGAAAGAATAGGGTGCGCATTTGGTTGGAGAGTGGCAAAAACTTCAAAATCAGGAGGTTAAGGTTCTGGTCCTAACTCTGGTTGGTTGTCTATAGTACTAAAAAATCTCTCAGCTGGGAACGCATGTCAAAATACACTACTAGCTTTCCTACCATATATTCCCAGATATACTACTAGACCCCACCACTAAGTTCTCTGAATCAGAGTCTTGGAGAGTAGAGCTCAGTTGCATGTTTTTAAAAGGTTCCACAGAGGATTCTGATGTGTGCCCCTCATGGACAAATACTAAACCAGCTGATCTTCAAGTTTCCTTCCCATTTTGGCATTCTTTGAGTCTATGACTCTTATCTATGTATCAGAATTCTAGCAAACTGTTGTAAAGAAGAAACTAGAGAAAGAGAAGCAAAAATGCAAGCAGAAGGAAGTGTGTATAAAAATAAGAAAAGAAATCAATGAAATCTAAAACAATAGAACAATAGGGAAAATACATGAAACCAAAACTGACCTTTTAAAAAGCTTGTTACAATTGGTAAAATTCTAGCCAGCTTAGTAAAGAAAAAAATAAAAGAGAAAAGACATGTTATAACTATCAGAAAGATGGGATAGCACTACAGACTCTGCAGGCTTTTAAAGTAATTAGGAAATACTATGAGTGATTCTTCATCCATAAGTTCAACAACATAGATGACATGCACCATTCCTCAAAACCCACAAACAACCAAAACTCACTCTAGATGTGATAGATAACTTGAATAGTTCTATAACTATTAGCTAAGTTATATTCCTATTTTAAAACCTTTCAAAAGAAGAAATCCCCCATGGCCAGGAGATTTCACTGGCAAATATTTAAAGAAAAAATATCATCAATTCTATACCATCTTTTCCAGAAAATTACAAGAGGATAATACATTTCACAACTAGGCCAGTGTTATCCTGATACTAAAGCACTAGGCAAAGACAGTATAAAATCAATAGCGCTTACAACATAAGCAAAAATCCTTAATAAAATACCAGCAAATAAAATCCAGAAATATATGAGAGGAATGATACATCATGACTAAGTGGGGATTTCCCCAGGACTATAAGTCTGGTTCAGTATTTAAAAAATCAATCAATGTAATGGCCCATATTAACAGTCTAAAAAAGAAAAGCCACCTGATCCTATCATTTGATGTAGGAAAAAACACACGAAAAAAATTAAACATCAATTCAAAATAAAAACTCTCAGCAATCTAGGAATAGAAGATAACTTCTTCAACTGGATAAAAAATATCTACATCCCTCCCTCCAAAAAAGAAGCTATCATCATAGTTAACAGTGACAAAGATTTGCCCCTAAAATTAGGAACAAGGCAAGGATGCCCACTCCCACCACTTCAATCTAGCATCATACTGGATGTCCTAGGCAAAACCCATAGAAATGTACAACACAGGGAGTGAATCCTAATAGTTAATAATCATGTACATTAGCTCATCAGCTGTAACAAATGTACCATACCAATGCAAGATGTTAATAGTAGAAGAATAACAGAGGAAACTGTGTGAAGACGGGTGGGTAGAATGGGGAGTATATAGGAATTCTGTATACTTTGCTCAATTTTTCTGTAAACCTAAAACTGTTTTAAAGTGCAAAGTTTCTTAATTAAAAGACAAAAGTTAATTTTACTATATATTAATTTCAAAAATAAAAATTTAGAAGAGACATAGAGAGGATAACTAATTAATTACCCCAAAATGGAAGTGACTAGAAGGCCTGGTGAGAGAGGGACAAGAAAAATGCAGACTTTTGCAATGGATATCTTGCCATCTTTATATTCCAGTTTCAGTTGGTTAATTAATTCCTTTCTCAATCTATATTCATGACTGACTGGAAGTAAGAATTTGATTTTGTTTTACTTTCAAAGAAGGAAATTATTATCATGCAATCCTTGTTAATATTTCAGGTAGACTGAAGCAGTAGTTTCTTCTGTTGTTACTGACAGAGCCATTAAACTGTGATTCCTTTTTAGTAACCTTCTTTCTATACATTGCAGACTCCATTCAGCTGCTTCTCAAGAGTTATTGAGATAGCTTGAGATATTGTTCCACTACACTTATCATCCTCCACATTTTTATTGAAGATATTTGATTGGTACCACAACATGTCTGGGTTAATATATAATAAACATCTTTTTAAGCAGTGGCCAGTCCTTTTATGATATGGCATAGCCACACTATTATGATAAATTGCCTTAAACAAGTTCAACTTGATAACTATGAAAAAGGTTACATTGTTCTTCAATTATCCTTTTAATCAATCTCCCAGGATAATCATTCTGCCTAAAAATATGTTTCTCAATACTAATTTCATTATCTAGGTGATTCTCATCACTAATCATTAGAGTGTGATTCTCCATATTCTTAACAACTCTAACTTAAATGGGTGATTAGACTCAATATGCAGGATATTACCTGCACGGTGGTCTTGATAATATATTCTCCATTGTAACTATCTTCGCTTCATCTTACTAATAGATGTTAAAAAAGAAAAAAATCTCTTATTAAACCCTTCCACAGTAAATCATATATCTAAAGGAAGATTACTTTTCAAAAAAAAGAGATAATAAAGGACTTTCTTTCCTTTATGCCAAGAAAACCTTCTTGTAAAATTTTGCTACCCTGAATATCATTGAGCCTTTTAAAGTAATAGAAGCAAACATCCTTTCAAAATATTGGCAAAGCGGGGCTTCCCTGGTGGCGCAGTGGTTGAGAATCTGCCTGCTAATGCAGGGGACACGGGTTCGAGCCCTGGTCTGGGAAGATACCACATGCCGCGGAGCAACTAGCCCCTTGAGCCACAACTACTGAGCCTGCGCGTCTGGAGCCTGTGCTCCGCAACAAGAGAGGCCACGATAGTGAGAGGTCCGTGCACCGCGATGAAGAGTGGCCCCCGCTCACCGCAACTAGAGAAAGCCCTCGCACAGAAACGAAAACCCAACACAGCCCAAAATAAATAAATTAATTAATTAAATTTAAAAAAATATATATATATAGGCAAAGCATTTAGGGATCCTATGTTGTTGAAGATGTGGATTTTTTTTTAAAAGATGTAACTTTAATTATGGGGAGTAGAATAGTTCTGTGGCTCTTCTAGTTTTGTTTAGTATCCCTCACTAGACTAATCCATTTTCACAAAATAGGCCTTGATAAAGCATTCCTAATTTTCCCATGCTGCAACATACACCACCTAGTGACAACTGGCAGAACATCAGTGTAAGTATTTGTGAGGTACCACTAAATACAAGCTCTAAACACATCTCTGGGTTAACCTTCACCTTTTACATGATAGTGTGTGAAATAATTTTATACATTCCTCTCACTTATATAATGTCTTCCTCTCTTAAACATGTTTTCCTCACCTCAGGGCCAGTCTTTAACCTGTGTTTATAATTATTTGTTATAAACTATGACTGCTTTGGTTTTAGGAAAATGTCATCTAGACAACCCTACCTGCATCTGAGTCTGAGTTACAGAGCAATTCCAGAACCAGTTTCTAGGATAAAACAAAATAGAAGCTGTATTCTGACCCTTTCATGTGTGTTTGTTGACTCTAGTTAGTAAGTTTATTGATTATAATTATTATTATTTACACTTTAGGTTCTAAAAATTTATAATTTATTATAGATTTCTCAATATGGAAATATTTTCAAAATTACTTTTATTTTCACTCTTTAAAATTTAACTTTTATACGGTAAAAATTCATACAGTAAAATTAGATACAGTAAATTTTTTATTCAGAAAAATTAAGGAGATATTTTTAAGCTATTATAAAATCAACATATTCTGTAGACATCTATTTTAACAGTGAAGAGAAAGTTGACACACTCTCACTCATTTGAATATTAGCTTTGATTTTCAGGAAACTTTCTCATATCCTCCCTTTTCCCAGGAGAGTAAACATATGCTATTTCCTTTAAAACAAGATCCTGTCCATTCGCTTGCCAATGATTGTGATGGTTTGCCAGAAAAAGAAAAACTACATCCTACCATTTTTTGTCATAATGACTTACACCAGCTTAAGCAGCAGACTTCGTAAACCAAGACTTATCACTTCAAGGTTATTTCCATGTGACCTGTGGAGAATACTCATGAATAGGAGGGGAAGGCATGTGGCTTTCTCTTCTGTGGGGCTGAACTCCTCAGTGCGAGAGTAGAAGGCAGTCCTGAGTGTTGTGAAGTAATCATTAAGTTACACGCTTGTCATTTCTTGTACATTCACTCAGAACTAATGCACATCACTTTTTCCAATTATAATCATTCCACCATTTAACAAGCACAAAAGGCCTAGATTCCAGTTTGCCACTGATGCCTCCCTCTCACTTGCTTATTTCTTGGAATTTCCATCCAAGAAATAAGCGTGGTTCCAATAATACGGAGCATTCACTTTTCCTAAAACAAACTTGCAAATGGAGGTGACAAGAACAGCTGGTCTCACATTGGAGGTCAGGCCATTTTCACTGTTTTGATAATTTTTCTGTTCCTGCAATTCTTTTCTGCTGTTTTAAATACATGTTATTTCTTCGTTTCCTTATTGTCAAAGCTATACATAAATCACCTTGTGAGGTGCTATATATGTTTCTGTCCAGGCTTCTCTGCTGGTCGTATCAAACCTTCTCTGGTATATATGTCTCATTTCATTTGGTTTCTCAAATCGGTTTCTGTCTTCACAAGCACATGACATAAGCAATCAACAGGTTAGAGAAACACCATTGTCTTCATACTTCGTTAACTTCTGCTTCCTTCAGTGAGTATTAATATGCCGGAATGAGCTGTGAAACCTGCTAGCTTTGGATACGCAGCCTTAAACACAAGCTACATATAAGAGGAAATTGGTATTTTCATTTGCTGCACATGCTTTAATGATATTAAGCAATATAATATGGTGCATACGCCGGATTTCAGTAATGCTTCTCTTGAGAATTTCAAACGGTAATAGCAATTTCAAATGACAGCCTTACATTTATATAGCTCCTTTCATCTCAGAGGTCTTTACACTTTATAAAGCTATATGGAGCAATCATTTCACTTACCCACCACAGAAATTCTGCCACCTCTAGGGCAAATCTGGGCTTACTTTCAAAATTGACTCAACATTACAGACAATTATGACAAGAGGCGAAAAGCAACAGTCAATGAAAACTGAATAGGGAATACAGAAAGGTAAAATAATTTCCAAAAGAAATTTTAGCCAAAAGGTAAAAATCAAGCAAACAAACAAAAATTCCCTGAGGTTATTTAATAACCACCAGTGCTCAGGACTGTGAACTCCCATGCCAGCCACTATTCCATTTCAGGGATAACAAATTTAAGGCTAATTCTCTGAAGGTTGAATTTAGATTAGTGAAAGCGAAAACTCAAAAACAAAAAGAGTTCTTACACAGCCAGAAAAAAAAAAAAAAAAAAAAAGGCTTAAAGTATTATGATTCTAAATAAAGATGTTTCATGTTTCTCCCTGCTTAAAATCCTACCAATTCCCCTCTACTTCTGCATACTTCTAGCACTGGACACACACACAATTTAGCACCCCAAATTTTTGAAAATTATTTACAGGATATATTACTTAAAAGCATTTTAAAGGCCTCTCAGGATGTCTGTGATCACTTTTCTTTTTCTAAATATAAATATATTTATATTTAGAAATTGTGTAAGGAAAACTGACAACAAATTTACCTTTAGGTCTGGGCACTTGGGCATGCACCTAACATGCTCTAAGTCATTCAAGGCTCTGTGTAGACTTCACCGCTATGCCAATGTCAGGAGTAAGCAAATGCGAAGCGGCCATAACCAGAGCAAAAATGATCTCAGTGGTCACGCCTGCCCTGTCTTAACTACCTTTCCTTGCCTGGTATTGCCAGTGTTGCTGGTATGCCCACATTCCACAACCCTTTAAACCAGACAATCCCAGCACTTCTAGGATATTCAGAACTAATCTAAACTAATCTAGGTATTGGGGTCAGGACTCTTTCAAAACCAGACTCTCTCAGAGCCCTGAACACTGTCGAGAGATAAGTGCTTTCTTCTTTATCTCACAGTCTTCTCCTCCTTATGGCTAATCTGTTGTACTTTAGGCATTATTGAAAAATTTAGGGGGCTATGGGCAAATGTGAATTCATTTGAGATTTTTTACCTCATAGCTAAATCCTAGGCATTCTCAAGGAAATGTTGGGATTTGAGAACTTCATAAAATATAGAAATAGCAGCTGGATGAAGAATTGCCTTTTAGTAAGTTCATTATGTAGGGAATATTTTTTATTTAAACCTAATTGCATTAGTTTAAGAAATTACAAAAGTGACATATCTGTTGAAGAAAATCTAGGAAAGACAAGAAAGAAAAAAAGAAAATGCTATTGTTAATACCTTGGGGAAAATCTCCCCCCTCACCATTTTCTTGTGTTCGTACATATCTTCCCAACTTTTTGTTTAAAAATATATGATATGTTCAGATCCTTTTTGACCCACCTCCTAGAGAAATGGAAATAAAAACAAAAATAAACAAATGGGACCTAATGAAACTTAAAAGCTTTTGCACAACAAGGAAACCATAAACAAAACCAAAAGACAACCCTCAGAATGGGAGAAAATATTTGCAAACAAATCAACTGACAAAGGATTAATCTCCAAAATTTAC
>NC_041215.1:69988826-69996500 GCF_002837175.3 Physeter macrocephalus | reverse complement strand
AAATAGAACTACCATATGACCCAGCAATCCCACTACTGGGCATATACCCTGAGAAAACCATAATTCAAAAAGGGTCATGTATCAAAATGTTCACTGCAGCTCTATTTACAATAGCCAGGACATGGAAGCAACCTGAGTGTCCATCAACAGATGAATGGATAAAGAAGATGTGGCCCATATATACAATGGAATATTAGCCATAAAAAGAAACGAAACTCAGTTATTTGTAGTGAGGTGGATAGACCTAGAGTCTGTCATACAGAGTGAAGTAAGTCAGAAGGAGACAAACAAAAACCATATGCTAACACATATATGTGGAATCTAAGAAGAAAAAAAAAAGATCATGAAGAACCTAGGGGTAAGACGGGAATAAAGACACAGACCTACTAGAGAATGGACTTGAGGATATGGGGAGGGGGAAGGGTAAGCTGTGACAAAGCTAGTGGGAAGCAGCCGCATAGCACAGGGAGATCAGCTCGGTGCTTTGTGACCACCTAGAGGGGTGGGATAGGGAGGGTGGGAGGGAGGGAGACTCAAGAGGGAAGAGATATGGGAACATATGTATATGTATAACTGATTCACTTTGTTGTAAAGCAGAAACTAACACACCATTGTAAAGCAATTATACTCCAATAAAGATGTTTATATATATATATGATAATAGTGGTGTGCTGGTAAATGTTTAACACTGACTCTCCAGAAAAATAAATACGGCTCCGATTTGTAGCATTTGCCAATTTCCGTAGTGAAATTACTCTCACCATGGCTGATAACAAAACTTGAATAAGCCACAGAGGCTTGAGAAACTTAAATGAGAGGCAGGTTAGGTAGGAATTCTGGCAAACTGAAGCATTCATGCTCCACCACTGATGACACATAAACCCTATGTTGCCGGATATTAGTATTTTTAAAAGGAAACCTTCTGAATACTGTAAAAATACCTTTTGGGTTCAGATCTGGCCTATGTACCAGGATCTTCTGCCCATAATAGTCACTAGCAGTGGCTTGCCCTGCAGTGGAATTCGAGATATTTGCTTTTCCTTGTATCTAATTCCTATAAGAAATAGGTCTTATTTCTACTTCATCTATTTATTTCTCAAAAATGTATGCAATATTTGTTGATAGTAAGACCAAAGTGGTTTTTCTAGCAGGACAGTTTTAACATCTCAGTACAGTAGACAAATTAGCAAGTGTTGAAGCACTAGCACTGATGTGTATTTTTTCCATTTTAGGTGATACTAGAGTGTTTGCGTAAAGCCACCAGGTGCCTATCCTCCTACATGACTTATTACCCATCTTTGAGTTGTCAAATATGTAATGTCCAGCTGTCACGAGCCCAAGAAATGCCAATCTGTCTAGTTTGGGGAAAAAGAAAACCTAGCGAAATATGATTTCCAATGGGACTTTATATCTAGGTTCCCCCAGACAGGAAAATGAGTATTTTCACTCTAAGAGAGGACCAACAAGGCCACTTCTTGCTACAAACTTTACTTGTAGCCCAACATACAGCCTTTTGGGTATAACATCATCCTTTTGAATTGTTTGCATAGTTGATTTAAATTCACAGCATGTTTCACACACTCTTAGATACAGTGTAGCAAGTTCCACCTGTAGGAAAATATTTTTTTCTTTTTTTATAAACAGAACACTAGTAGTGTAAGAAGAGAAACATTTTCAAACCTCAGAAACAACCAGCCCTTTCCACACTTTATGGACTAATGCAACATTTTTAATGCATTTTTCCTGTGTAGCAGTTGTTTTGCTTTGAAACCTCTGTTATCGACTACCCTTCATAGTAAATGATCAATGACAATGTATGTTCCTCAAGGTGTACTATTTCAAATTTGGGGCAAAGAGCCAAATGTTAGTGTTAGAATTCTAGTTTTCCCCTGTGTTTCCCTGTATTTGAAAAACAAAATTTTGTAATAAGTCCAAATGTGTGGAGTCTTAAGTGAAACCCCATGGTTCAGCAATCGGGTGTTAACAAAGTCAGGAGACCTGCATTCTTTTTAAATCTATTCTCAGCTAGTAACAACGGTTTCTTACTCTCTGAAATACTTTAATTTCTTACACGGAGGTTTGTGAGGATCAAATGAGTTAATTCACATGAAAGCACTTTGCAACTTCAATTCCTTTACAAATATAAGACAGTTTTGTTATTAAGAACCAGCAGGAGAGGGCAGTAGGAAAGATATGAGGAAGGGAATTTAAGTGAAAGCAAACTCTTGGTTCTCCACAGCATTGTTCTAAATTTGTACAAAGTTCAGATTTGATGGATGATTAAGCATGAGAAACCAGTCAAGGAATAAGAGCACAGATGAAGCAGGCTAGGACAAATGCAAACTATGGACACTGAAAAATTCACATGAGCCCACACTTACATTGTTTACAATCTTAGGAGATTTATATATTTCCTGATGAACATCAACAGACCTCCTAAAAGGCTATGAATTTCAAGTTAGTTAAAATTCCCACGCTTGGGTTATATTTTAAAAGTTTTTCTGGATAGACTGGAGCAGTGATACTCAGACTTCATTGTGCATAAAAATACTCTAAGGACCTAGTCAAAATTGGATATTCTGAGATCTACCCATGAAGATTATGAATTGAAAGATCTGTGTGAGACTCATGAAGCTATATTTTTAAAAAGAACCACTGTAAGTCCAATATCGTGAATTAAAACAGAGGGTAGGAAAGTTCACAGTGTGCTTAAGGAGATGCTGAAATATAGAAGTTTCACATTTGGATGATTAGGAGCCTGGTAAGACTATTAAGCATAAGAAGAAACACTGTAGACTAGTGAAGACTCTAGGCATTAATAGTCCCTAAGGACTTGTGCCTTCCTGTATCCATGCCCTTAAATAGTCTCCTCTGACATCAGCTCTAAGTTTGGCCATGTGACTTGCTTTGGATTGTTGGAAAATAGCAAACGTGACACAAACAGAGAAAGCATTTGTGTGTTGGGGGTAAACCCCATTACAGCTTCTAGGAGTCCTGTGACCATCACTATGTGAACAAGCCTGGGTGACAATGCTGGTGACACATGGCCAATCACTTCAGTGTGCTCACCTGAGATCTGGCACCAATGACCAGACATGATTTGAGTCCATCTGTACACAACCAGCTTGACGATAGATAATGACACAAGCTAAATTTGCAAGGTTGGATTTAGCTCTGGATGTGTTGAATTTGAGCTTCTGATGAAACATTTATCAGGAACTCCATAGCAGATAAGATGATCAGCATAAGTGAACGGTTAGCAAAGGCCTAAGGAAAAGGGTTTAGAAGGTACTTACTCAGAGATTGTAATTTAGACCATAAGAGTATAAAATTGATACTAGAGGACCTAGAGCAGAGTCTTAACAAAGACCTTCCTTTAATTTTCTCAGGGGAAAAGTAAACAGCAAATAGCAGAGCCTTGAGGAACTGAAAGGTGGTCAGGAGAACCAGGACCAGAATGTCACAGAAAACAAAAAAGAAGAGACTTCTAAAGAGTCATAGCAGAAGGGTATCAAATGTTCAGAGGAGGCATAAAATCATGGCTCAAAAAGGCCTGTGGTTTGAGCAGTTTAAATTGGTGGGTGTAGAAAAATGATACGAAATTGACTTCTGGTTTTAACGGCTGAAGGAAGGAGTTGGACACTGAGTGTCAAATGCTTTTCTTTTTTTTTTTTTAATTCATTTACCTATTTTTTGGCTGCGTTGGGTCTTCGTTGCTGCACGTGGGCTTTCTCTAGTTGCGGCGAGCAGGGGCTGCTCTGTTGCGGTGCACGGGCTTCTCATTGCGGTGGCTTCTCTTGTTGCAGAGCACAGGCTCTAGGCACGTGGGCTTCAGGAGTTGTGGCTCGTGGGCTCTAGAGCGCAGGCTCAGTAGTTGTGGCGCTGGGCTTAGTTGCTCCACGGCATGTGGGATCTTCCTGGACTAGGGCTCAAACCCATGTCCCCCTGCATTGACAGGCAGATTCTTAACCACTGCGCCACCAGGGAAGTCCCCTCAAATGCTTTTGAAGAAATGGGATAAAAGAAAGATAAGAGGAAGAAGATACATTTTTAAATAGTTAGAAAATGTCAATAAAAACCTGTTTTATTAACAATTTGATGCATCATTCATTAAATGAGAGAGTGAAAGCCAAAGGGATGTATTCAAGTTAAATGCATAATTTTTATTTTGATATCTTTGCCTATGATGGGTTATCTTTGATATCATTTCCAGAAAATCCTTAGAAAAAATGCATACTTAATTTAAGTATCACTTATCGAATGTATGTTTACCTCTGTTCCCTCCAAAACCTTGCTAAAATGCCAGGAAAGTTTGGTTGTTTGATTTGTTGATTTAACAAAAAAATTAAGGCAAAGGACAAAAAAATGAGGGTAAAGAAGTGGTAAATAAGATAGCAGAATATTCTGTTCTCTGTAATGGACATCAACACAGCTTTGGAAAACAGAATGGTGGTGAATGAATCATAAGTGACTGGGCAGTTTGGAAAAACTGAAAATTAACTGCTTTAAGAGCAAGAAGTGAAAAAACAAGCAAATTTGCAAAGCAGAATCCTGAATATGATTAGAAATTGAAGATACTAGGGGCTTAAGAAGATAGGAATTAAAGAAAATAGGAGGATTTTGTGACATTTGTAAGAAACATTCAAGCTTTCAAGTCTCTTCTACCCATTCATCTAGGTCAGCACTCCCCCCAGATCATCCTAAAATTGGGTTTTCAAGACTAAGCACAAGTAAAATCAAGAAGACTTACCAAAAAGGGGTATTAACAGTCTACATATTGAATTTTGAGACCACTAATCCCCCTTACTCTACCTGGCTCTAAGAACACTGGCTACGTTGAGTATACACCAACCCTCCACCCACTTTCCCCAGTGTTAGAGATTGAGAAATTTGCCATCTAGAATAAAAGATGTGCAGATACTGATGAGCAGAAAGCCTCCAACAAAATGAGAACTTGGGAATTCAAAATATGTTAGCAGATATTTCATTGTAGGTTTGGTAACTGAAGTCAAGGAAACTCAGAGTGAGAGAGAAACAAAAAGAGAGGAACAGACCATAGAATCTAACATATGAATAATGGAAAATTCAAAAGGAGAGAACAAAGAAACAGCAGGGAGGAAATCATCAATAGAAAAGTTAGAGACATATTTCCAGACTAGAAGAACAAGAGGGGACAGTTTCAACAGACCCAGTACAACGAATAATAAAAGAACACCACCAAAGCACATTGTTGTGATATTTCACTATTCTGGCGATTAAGAGAAGATCCTAAAATCTAACAGAATATTAAACAGACCTATGCAAATGATGAGGAATCAGAATAGCATCAAACTTCTCGACAGCCTTGCCAGAGGGAAAACCAATGGGCCAAACCATTTCAAGTTCTGAGGGAATATTATGTCCATCCCAGGATTCTATACCTCCTCAAATTATCAATCAACTCTAAAGTCATTTTATCATTAATTAGTCATGCAAGTTTTCAAAATATTTACCTCCAATATACCATTTTTCTAGAAAGTTTTGAAGTTGCATGCTCCACCAAAATAAAATGAAAAAAAAAAAAAGGAAGAGAAAGGTTTGAATTAAACATCAGAAAGAGTTGAGAAATATTCCCAGAATAATAATACTGGGAGGTGCTAAGTCAACAGCCATGTTAGAGTCCTAGAGAACCAGCCCAGATTGAAGCCATAATTAAACTGACATACTATTTGGTATGTTTGAATATAAAGAAGATATATATAGAGTTCTGTTAAAGAATTTAGGGATGAAAAGGTGATTGGGATATACAAAACTAAACAAATGGAAAAATAAAGCAATTAACAATTGTAGGCACAGTGGAGAATATACGAGAGTTAAAATCTTCTATGACAGAAAGTTAAAATATTTAAAAATTTTTAGAAAATCAAAAAATGGCAAAGTAATTTTTTACAACTTCAGCAAAAAATGAAAAAACCTGAAGCATAACTGAAAAATGTTATAATAGTTAAATATGTACATACCTTCATTATACTCTTCTCTCTACTTTTTCATTTGAAAATTTATCTAATAAAAATAAAATTAAGAGGAGTCTAAAATGTTCCTAAATGGAATATCAAGGGAAATACCAGAAGAAATAACAGAGATTGCTAAAGACATTTGCTTCTGGAAAGCAGAAATGATTGGTAAGAAGATGTGGAGTAGGGCATTAGGGTAAGAATATCCTTTCTGTGGATGCTCATCATTATATTTTCTTATAAGGGAAAAATATCAATTCCATTAAGATATGTTTTCATAATTGAAAACAAGTACTTGGGGATGTTTTAGAAAAAAATTAACTGATGTAAGAATAACTTGGGTTTTTTAGAGAGACACCTAGTTTTATCCAATAGAATAATTTAAAAATTAGCCAAAATAATGGTGACTGTTAAATTTGGGGGGAAATTCTGTATCTTCATAGGTTGCTAGTTTCATGTTCAAGGTTATTTTTCTGGGTTATAGTTAGAGCAGCAATTCAGAAGGCTAACTAGACTTGATCTTAGGAAGTACATAGAGTGAGATACAAATCGTTTGCCCAATATCAAAAATCATAGAATCCTATAGTTAGAAACTGTCTTGGAAGTTATCATCACCCAGAACTTTCAGGTTTTTGATGAGGAAACTGAGGCCTCAAGTCATAAATTGACATGTCACATAATTATATCAGCATAAAATTGTATAAAAACAACTCAGCAGCTGGCAAATCACATAACTAAATTTTGTTCCTTTATTGGGTATGAAGGTATGAAGATAGAGCTTATTTTCCCCCAAGAGAATGACAGTTGAAAGTTGCTAGTTGCTGGGGCCACCTAAAGATAATAAATCTTTGTATTTGGACACATTCTTTGTTTCAGGAGACACATCAAGATAGTTTATTTACACATGTTTAAGTCAAATACCCATTTAAAATGAGATCATTTTAAATCATCTTGTAGATGTTACAAATAAGTTTGGTAATTAAATGGGTTTATTTTTAGTCAAACTGTGCTCTTTTTTTTTTTTAAAAAACATCTTTATTGGAGTTTAACTGTTTTACAATAGAGTGTTAGTTTCTCCTTTACAACAAAGTGAATCAGTTATACATATACATATGTTCCCATATCTCTTCCCTCTTGCGTCTCCCTCCCTCCCAACCTCCCTATCCCACCCCTCTCGTGGTCACAAAGCACAGAGGTGATCTCCCTGTGCTATGCGGCAGCTTCCCACTAGCTATCTAATTTACATTTGGTAGTGCATATATGTCCCTGCCACTCTCTCACTTCGTCACAGCTTACCCTTCCCCCTCCCCATGTCCTCAAGTCCATGCTCTAGTAGGTCTGTGTTTTATTCCCGTCCTACCACTAATCTCTTCATAACATTTTTTTTCTTAGATTCCATATATATGTGTTAGCATACAGTATTTGTTTTTCTCCTTCTGACTTACTTCACTCTGTATGACAGACTCCAGGTCTATCCACCTCATTACAAATAACTCAGTTTCATTTCTTTTTATGGCTGAGTAATATTCCATTGTATATATGTGCCACATCTTCTTTATCCATTCATCTGTTGATGGACACTTAGGTTGCTTCCATGTCCTGCCTATTGTAAATAGAGCTGCAATGAACAGTTTGGTACATGACTCTTTTTGAATTATGGTTTTCTCAGGGTATATGCCCA
>NC_041215.1:69987698-69988070 GCF_002837175.3 Physeter macrocephalus | reverse complement strand
TGACCATACGTGTGTGGGTTTATCTCTGGGCTTTCTATCCTGTTCCATTGATCTATATTTCTGTTTTTGTGCCAGTACCATATTGTCTTGATGACTGGAGCTTTATAGTATAGTCTGAAGTCAGGGATTCTGATTCCTCTAGCTCCATTTTTCGTTCTCAAGATTGCTTTGGCTATTCGGGGTCTTTTATGTTTCCATACAAATTGTGAAATTTTTTGTTCTAGTTCTGTAAAAAATGCCAGTGGTAATTTGATAGGGATTGCATTGAATCTGAAGACTGCTTTGGGTAGTAGAGTCATTTTCACAATGTTGATTCTTCCAATCCAAGAACATGGTATATTTCTCCACCTATTTGTATCATCTT
The DNA here is from genome assembly GCF_002837175.3 of Physeter macrocephalus. NCBI lineage: Eukaryota > Metazoa > Chordata > Mammalia > Artiodactyla > Physeteridae > Physeter > Physeter macrocephalus. Next base: position 69,987,706 of record NC_041215.1, on the reverse strand, counting down.
TAATTTCT
>NC_041215.1:69950298-69986257 GCF_002837175.3 Physeter macrocephalus | reverse complement strand
AGTGTTCCATGAGCACTTGAGAAGAATGTGTATTCTGTTGTTTTTGGATGGAATGTCCTATAAATATCAATTAAGTCCATCTTGTGTAATGTATCATTTAAAGCTTGTGTTTCCTTATTTATTTTCATTTTGGATGATCTGTCCATTGGTGAAAGTGGGGTGTTAAAGTCCCCTACTATGATTGTGTTACTGTCGATTTCCCCTTTTATGGCTGTTAGTATTTGCCTTATGTATTGAGGTGCTCCTATGTTGGGTGCATAAATATTTACAATTGTTATATCTTCTTCATGGATCGATCCCTTGATCATTATATAGTGTCCTTCTTTGTCTCTTGTTATAGTTTTTACTTTAAAGTCTATTTTGTCTGATATGAGAATTGCTACTCCAGCTTTCTTCTGATTTCCATTTGCATGGAATATCTTTTTCCATCCCCTCGCTTTCAGTCTGTATGTGTCCCTAGGTCTGAAGTGGGTCTCTTGTAGACAGCATTTATAATGGGTCTTGTTTTGTATCCATTCAGCCAGTCTGTGTCTTTTGGTGGGAGCATTTAATCCATTTACATTTAAGGTAATTATCGACATGTATGGTCCTATTACCATTTACTGAATTGTTTCAGGTCAAACTGTGCTCTTGAAAGAAAGTAGAAATGGATTTTTTTGTGTGCTGAATCATTTCCCCCTATAAAATATATATGTTGAAGCCCCCAGTGTCTCAGAACGTGGTTGTTTTTGGAGATGGAGCCTTTAAAGAGATCGTTATGTTAAAATGAGGCCCTTAGAATGGACCCTAATCCAATCAGACTAGTGTCCTTATAAGAAGAGGAAATTTGGACCCACAGAGGAAAGATGATGTGAGGGCATTGTGAGAAGGTGGCCATCTACAAGCCAAGGAGAGAGGACTCAGAAAAAAACACTAGACCTTGATCTTGGACTTCTAGCCTCTAGAACTGTGAGAAAATAAATTTCTGTTGTTTAAGCCACCGAGTTTCTGATATTTTGCTATGGCAGCCTGAGTAAACTAATGCAGACTTCAAGAGGAAGCTCTTAGAATGGAGTAGGGATTGTCCTGTATAATCAAGTACTACGGACTGTGCTGTTCCCTGGGTAGTGGAGTCTGCTTTTATATATGTTCTGGGGGACGTGGGGACTTGGAATGAACTGGAAGAGTGGAGCTGATTCTGGGCCCCATCCATGGCAGCTGCTCCAACCCCTCCTCGAGCTGCACCCTGAGGAACTTAACGTTACTGGAAACTTCAGAATAGACACTCTCGCTGAAAAAGGAAGGGTGGAGGGCTCAGAATTGTATTCCTTAGAATACTAAATGAGATAACATCATATTTTGTACTCCATGTTGGTAAAGCTGAACTTCCATGTTTTACTCCACCTTTCAAATTTTTACAGATTTATTTTTAAAAAAAATTAGGGCAGTTGTCCATGAATCTAAAGGCCAAGGCTATCTTTTAAACTAGGATTTTACAATACTTCGCACAGTTCTGTAGTGAGTTTCTACTTTAAAAATTATTAGGATGAGAGTAGGAAAAACTGTTATCTTTCCCAGTGGTCTTTGCTTATAGCATTTTTGCTTATATACGTGGATAACAAGCTTAAAATACGTTTCTTAATAATTCTATTTGTGAACATTTGAGTGTATAATATTAGATAACACAGATTTCAAGTCAGGCACCTGAGTTTGGTGTCTAGCCTCACAACTGTGAGACCTTAGGCAAGTCACCTAGACTCTTTCACCTTAGTTATGTTGCTTATAAAATGAGAATACTACTGCTACCTAATTCACAGCATTGCTTTAAGGATTAAATAAGATGTATATAAATCCCTTAGCGTGGTACCTTGAAGATAAATCATTCTTTCATCAAACTGAGACATTCTAAATACCATGAATTGCTTCTCTTCTAGATGTTCATAGAGCTTTTTCTAGCATGAATATTCTTAGACTCCTTTTAAACAGTCAAAATTTTTAAAAATACTTTTTTCTTTTGCCATCTGAGGTTTAAATCTTTCATTATATCCACATAAGTGGACATTTTCTTAACTCTGGAGAAGTTATATTGCTTTGTAAGCATAAAACAAAATTAGTTTACGTGGCATTGAGTGATCCCAAGTCCAATTGCATGACAAAAACTAGCCTGTGTCTACCTGTGCAGCATAATCTGTTTATTCTACATTACAGTATCAATTTAGAAATGCCACTTTTCTTGAGCAGCAAGTAATTATCTGGAAGAAACATATTTTATCACTCCCCATGGCTGGTATCAGGCAGCAAATCTTCCGTCTCTGGCACATGATCCCATGTTTCCTTACAAATTGTGCTGCTGAGCAGTACTGTACCTTAACACTTTTAAATAAGATCTTGACACTTGTGTCATTGTGCAGGCTCGGATCTGGATGACAGGATTTTTTTCCCCCTTAATTTAAACGCACTATTTTTCATCAAATGACAAGCATACATTATGGTCTCCGCTCTAACCAAGGCTCTAAAGGCTATTTCAATTTGACTAGAGTGGTCTTCTGCCAAATGGCTACTCTAGGTTACACTATGCACATTACCCACCAGAAAGCACAGAGTCGATGAGAGTGCACTGTCAGCTATCCTGCACATCGATATGGGGGTTATTTGATTTGAAATTGGATTCTAGCCTTCCTTGATCTGTTGTATAAATGGAGAAGCATGTGTTGAAGAAATTCCTACAAAGTTTATCAAGAATGTGATGTACCTTTCATCCTCTAGAGTTTGTCTTTTACTTTGTCGGACTCCAGCACAAGTTCTCATCTCAGTGATCAATATTCAAAGCTAAAAGTAGAAGAGCTTTTCTTTTTTTCTTTAAATGGAAAGAAAACTTTGGAAAAATTATTCTATGCATGTATTTCTTCTGTGATACGAGTTGGGCGCAAGTTGCAGACTTTTGTAGCAGAGTGGCTTCATGACCCTTCTTTAAACATTTAAGACTTAGTTCAGAAGTTCACTGAATATGATGAGACATGATTCTTAAGTATGAAGCCTTCAAAAAAACTCTTCTAAATATATAATATTCTCAGCCAGACATGTCAGTCATTGTCAAGATGAAAGTCGTTTAAATGCTAAGTTCCTGGTAAACTGCATCTGTATTGTAGGGCTCTATTCACAAAGCAGTACCTTAGCAGTATGTGTAGAGCATACAAAAATATATCATTTTATTATGGGACATACTGAACTCGGTAATGTGATGTGAGTTTGGGAGGGAGGGAGTTTGCTATGCAAATTACATGCTTATCACCAGTATGTGGACAGCCCTCAGGGCAGCACAGACAACTTCAGAGAAAACATATTAAAAGGGCATGGGGGAAGCATCGTTTTGACCTACATAAAAGGGCCTTTCGGGCTTCCCTGGTGGCGCAGTGGTTGAGAGGCCGCCTGCCGATGCAGGGGACCCGGGTTCGTGCCCGGTCTGGGAAGATCCCACATGCCGCGGAGCGGCTGGGCCCGTGAGCCATGGCCGCTGAGCCTGCGCGTCCGGAGCTCGGCAGCGGGAGAGGCCAAAACAGTGAGGCCCGCGTACCGCAAAAAAATTAAAAATAAAAAAATAAAAATAAAAAAAATAATAAAAGGGCCTTTGTGTAGATCTCACGAGCAAAAGATTTTATTTTTTGAGTGGATAAAGATGTGCAGTTTCTTTAGAATCAAAGGTAGGTTGGCAACACTTTCAGTAAATGGCAAAATAATTATGAGTGTATTTGGTATTCAATGTAAAACATTTATCACTTTGAATGGTTTTGACATCAGGGCAGCTGTAATAGGCAATCCCACAAGAATCCCTTTGTAATTTAGCATTAATTGATGTTCCTTCATTGTAACGGCAGTTGATAAGTTAAAAGACACTGAATTGAAAAAGGAAAAGAAAACGCTTTGACCAGTCCTTTACAGCTTCTGCCAGTGACTGGGAAAAAAAATTAGCTCTAAAATACAGCAGACAGAAACAGTACCCAATTTTCTAAGAATAGGAGTGTGGACTGGTTGTGTTTGTGTTTATATGTTTATGAGTGCATAGAGATTAAAATCTAGTAGCTAGCTTAGAAAAATGGACTGTTTCTAAATGTTTTAGAATAACTTTTCTTTTTTACTGCCTGTGTGGTAGATTGATTACAAAATAGCTCCAATTTGTTCATCCTTTCTGACATTCCTGACCTTTGTGATGTGACTTGCTACTCCTCCCATCAAATGGTTAATTCTATTTTCTCATCTCTTGAATCTAGACTGGCCTTGGGACTTACTTTGGCCAAGAAAAGATGATGGAAGTGACAGTCTCCAGTTTGGAGCCCAGGCTTCTATTGGCTTTATTGAAACCCACCCGGCTGCCATGTGAACAGCCTGGGTTAGCCTACTGGAGGATGAGAGTCACAGGTAGTAGAGACGAAGTATCCCAGCTGGGGCGTTCCTAGAAGAGTCAACCTCTAGTTAATCTGCTGACTAATTGCAAATTCCTGAGCAAGCTCAGACAAAATCACTGGAGATTAACTCAAACCAAAAGAACCACTCCTCTGAGCCAAACCTAAATTGTCAACCTCCAGAATAGTGACCTAAAGAAATGGCTATTATGATAACCCACTAGGTTCTTAGGGTGGCCTTTTATGCAGCATTAGATAACTATTTCAGCATGGTAGATTAAAGAAGTACTAACTTGAACAAAAGGCTAAAGTTTTAGTTTTCATAGCATTAAGCTTCCGATGTAAAGCCAATATTCTAGCATACTAAATTCTAGACTCTTTATATATTGTCCTTGTTTCCTGAGCTTAGTGCCTGAAATGCCCTTCCCAAAGGTCCAAATTGGACTCATCCTTCAAAGCCTAGGTCACATACTCTTCCTCCTTGAAGCCTTCTCTGATTTCCTCAGCCTACTCTTCGGAACTTCCTAGAATTTTAGTTTTACCTGTATAATGCCGCGTATCATTTTCCCTTGTATTTGTTTTTAATATGAGTAATTTTTCTACCCCTCCAAAAGGCAAAGATCGTATCCTATCCATCTTTGTTACCCTCAAATCACCTTATAGTACCTTGACAAAAGTAAACAATCAACAAATAGTTGAATGAATAGATATGATGATATATAGGCTAAGAAGCCACGTTGGATCCCAGACTCCCTCTCTATATTCTTACTGTTATTATAGGGAGCAGTTTGGCTGTTCTCAGAGTATTTAAATAAATACAAAGGTTTAATTCTCTTAATTATCATTGCTATTATATTTTGCTTTTTTCCATGCATTTTGTATTCCTATAAAATTTTTATATTCTTTAAAACAGAATATTTTAAGCTTTTTTGAATAGATAATAGCAGTAAAAACAACAACAAACAAAGTTATTTGGTTTGTTAAATTTTTAAAGAAAATTATCTTTTCAATATTTATTAATTCTATTAGACACTATTTTTTTTTTAATTTCCAGATTGTTTTTCCCTCTGCCTCTTCATTCATATGTTGTTTCTGATCTAGAGAATTAAGTTTTTGAAGTTATATAAATATAAATTTATTTCAAGGTCCTTTATACATCTATAAATATAGAGAAAGGTATTAGGCAACTTTAGTTAAATTCTTTAAAATTAAGATATATAATTTTAGTTAAGTAAACATTTTGTCATCATTATGAAAGCACTTTCCTTAGGTTTTTTAGAGGTGATTAAAATTGTTTCAGTTTTACCTATGATATTTTCCTGCTCTGTATTGCTTTGCTACATTGGCTAATTTTTGTTGCTTCTCTGCTACATAAAATTGCAAATATCAAGTTAACTTTCAAATCAGTGAAATGAGAAAAATTTTTGAAAAGCAATGATGATTTGGTCCACTGTTCTTTCCCATATTGTTTATGAAATAATAATAAAGTTGGGATGATGATTGCTTGTTCCTTGAAGACATTTTTCTCGTTATTTAAATCATATAATCCACTTAACCTTGGGTAAACTAGGCTCACTTTACTCCATTTTCTCAGTCACTACAGTAATATATATTAGAGAGTTAGATCAACTCTAGTCCCTATCATTGCTGCTTCAGAATATGAATAAAATATTTCTCCCGGGGCTTCCCTGGTGGCGCAGCGGTTGCGCGTCCGCCTGCCGATGCAGGGGAACCGGGTTCGCGCCCCGGTCTGGGAGGATCCCACATGCCGCGGAGCGGCTGGGCCCGTGAGCCGTGGCCGCTGAGCCTGCGCGTCCGGAGCCTGTCCTCCGCAATGGGAGAGGCCACAGCAGAGGGAGGCCCGCATACCACAAAAAAAAAAAAAAAAAAAAAAAAATTTCTCCCTTTGCACCATTACCAGTATGCACTTAGAAATGTCTGCACTACAGTTTCCCAGACTGATGTCTGTGAACCATCAGAAGTCTGAGGACATATTCTTGGGCAGCCCATGAAACTTTCTAAATGTTGTACTTTCATGCCTGTGATAATTTAAAAACACACACATACACTGTGAACTAGTTTTAAACAGGAAACATCTATTTTGCCAAAATAATTAATAAAATGAAAGATATTTGCTTAGAATAAGACTCTGGATTTAAACTGGTATTTCTGGACCTCTTGGGTCTAACAGAGAGAGTCTCACAAGTTCAAGATAATTTGTCACTTTAGACGTTGTTCATTTATTCCTCAAGTTTGAGAAACACTAGTCTATAGCCTAAGTGCATAAACTTTACTAAAATGACTGTCAGAAAACACATCAATTTATTCTTTCAATTAACTAAGACTTTCTTACCTACTATGGGCCTGGCAACTCTGATTGACACTGTTGTCATGGAGCTTTCAATAGCATAGGCAAAACTGACAATAAACAAATAAACCAATAACTAGACAGGTTGTTTGAACTGGTGGTGCATGTAGACAAAGTGACAGGCAGTTTTAAGACCAATCTCAGGACCACGTGGGTGAGTTCAGTGGGTGACAGGATTGTGTGCCTGAAGGCAGGTATTTGCTTAGCATGATTTGAATGTCTGGCTTAAATAACTTGGACCATCTAGGAATTCTAATACTCAGTCTTGGGTGCCTATGTAGCCTACTAATATTCGATCTCCTATGATTGGTGGCAGGACTGATATATTGTTTGGTTTTTTTTTCCTGGTATAAAATGTATACAGTTCTATTTTATGTAAATAGAATTGAGCATCATTATTTTGAATCAATACATGATCTGAAAGTAGGAACACAGTTTTTGCTTTCAATGTGCTCTAACAGGTTGAAATTTTTAACTATGTTTGTATATCTATCTTTCCAAAATGTTGAAAGCTTATTTATTTTTAGAAATCCATAAGAATCTCAAAATACAAGTTTCACCCACCTGGTTGCCATATCTGTACTTCCTTCTGTTTGCATACATACTCAGACTTTCATAGAAAACATCCCCATCACTAGCACCCAGGCAAAATTAATGGGTTTTTCCTCTAATCCCATAGAACTGATATCTACCTTATAGCATTTGTATCACAATTGGTCATTCGTACTTTATTTTGCTCCTTGAGACCGTGAGTCCTCAAAGCCCAAGGAGCACTATTTAACAACTTTTTATAGAAGCATCTCATGTGGCAGGCAGTAATCAAAGCACTTTTCAAGTATCAGCTGATTTGACACTCACAACATCATGCAGTAGATACTATTATTACCCCCATTTTACAGATAGGAAACTGAGACACAGAGAATTTAAGTAACTTGTCCAAGGTCACAGTACAAGTGAGTGGTAATGCCAGAGTTTGGATGCAGTCAGTGCAGCCCCAGAGCCTGTGGCTTAATCACCAGATAATGATGCCTCTCATAGGTAACAGTGAATGTCAGCTGAACAAATGAACCATGGTCCTTATGAAAAAAATTAGATTCTTCTAGCAAAGGAGTCCATTGAGAGTAACATGATGGTTAATTTTATGGATCACTTGGCTTAGACTAGAGTACCCAGTTATATAATCAAACACTAATGTAGGTGTTGCTGTGAAGATATTTTATAGATGTGGTTCATATTTACAATCAGTTGACTTTAAATAAAGGAGATTACCCTTGATAATGTGGGTGGCCTTCTCCATTCAGTTGAAGGTCTTAAGAGCAAATACGGAGATTTCCTGGAGAAGAAGAAATTCTGCCTCAAGACTGCAGCATTAACTTCTGCCCAAGTTTCCCAGCCTTTGAGCTTGCCAGCCCCTGAATCACATGAGTTAATTCCTTAAAGAGATTATGTATATATCTTGGCTCATTTATTCCTCATGATGTCCCTCGGGAGAAGGTACTCTCACTGTCCCCATGTTAAAGATGAGTAACCTAAACAGAGCCAGGATTTGAACACAGATAAACTGTCTGTAGAGCTTGCTCTTAACTACCCTGTGCTGCTGGCTCCAGGTATGTACACTTGAGTACAGTGCAGCAGAGTGGGTCTAGGTAGAATAATTGCATGAAGAAATGAACAATTATTAAAAACCCATTGTAAGACTATTACTTTATACACATTATCTTATTTAATACTCACAAAGGTACTGTGAGTTAAATACTTTTTCCCCAATTTAGCAAATAAAGAAACAGGTCCAAATAATTTTAATAACTTGTGGAAAGTTAAATGAGCAAACATTGGTGGTGACAGATTGGAACACATGTCTACCTGTCTCCCCAAATTTGCCTTTCCCATTATGGGACTATGCTACTACTTGATGTGCCTCAGTGAGGTTTGTCCCAGTTGAGAATATTCAAATCTTAGACCTAGTAAGACAGCATTTTCTCATGGACCATCTCATCACAACTGCCTTATAGCTCAATCTAGAAACTATGGTATTTCATACTCCTTTTGAGCCCCACTGTATTCAACAATGACTTCAAAGAGCTTCATGATATTCTGGCATGCTGTGAACCAAGTGAAGTTACTTTTCTTTTTTTTCTTATTGATTCTATCATGAAGAGCAGGTATTAGAGTCTCTCCTCTCCCGTTTCCCCAAACTAACCTTTTCTAAGACTTCATTATTTAAAGGGTGACCAAAATTTAAGATGGGGAGGTTAGATAAAAAGAGAGTCAAGAGTCTCTCTTCTTTTTCAGTAGTCTCAACTGAATTACTGAAGACCAGATGCTATGTTTTTGGAAGTCTATCAGTTTCTCTTCTTTCTGTTTCTTTTTTTTTTTTTTCTATTTTTATTTACTTTCTTTTCCTTGCCATAGGACTCTCTTACCACATCCGATAGAATGATTAAAGAACATCATCAATGGTAAGTACACTGAATGTTAATCAGGAGTAATTATTATAGTATCATACTTTTTAAATAAATTTATTTATTTTTATTTATTCATTTTTGGCTGCATTGGGTCTTCGTTGCTCCACACAGGCTTTCTCTAGTTGTGGAGAGCAGGCTTATAATATCGTACTTTTACCCCTCTTTCTTATTGTGTTACTTACCAATAGAAATAGCTGCATCACAGAATTAAATATAGATATGCTGTGGTATACCATGAAAGAAGTCAATATAGCTATTCCAGAGGGATTATATTTTGAAGATGGACAGCCCTTACTAGGGGTTTATGAAAACCACCCTCGTCTATTCAGTAAAAAATGATGAGACCTCAAATATTATTTATCATCCAGAGTTCAGCATCATCAAACTGTCAAGTTACAATTAAAACTATAAAAGTATTTTCAAAAGTAGAAAACTGTAACATTACCAAAGTTTGATCAGACAACAAAAACAGTTCAAAAGTTCAGCAGAGTTTGCCATAAGCACTAGCTCTGCAAGCATTTGTGTGCCCTGCACAATGGAAAATATTATATTTTGCAATCATTTTCTATGTAATGTTAAACCAGAATCAAAAAGTTAAAAGGTGGGATGGAAAAGGTCAAACTTTCTTACTCAGCTCTTAGCTTTCCTATCATTGCAATCTAAAACCATCTAATAAATAGTATGGTTTACCTTAAACTTCTTGTATGCCTAAAAACAAAATGACTGTATGTTAATGACTTGTAATAGCAATTTCCTTCAGAAAGAAAAATAATGCTTAAGTTAAACCCCAACTTTTACTTATAATTTCAAAATTATACAACAATTTCCTCAAATAGATCATTGTTTTGTTTTGTTTTTCATTTCCAAAGGAAAGCAAGGAAGGATGATTCCTCCCTAAATTTTTTTTCCTTGGTTTGTTATATTTATATATCTTATTCCCTGCAATGACTATTAATTCTTTGCTTTCTTCCTATTAATAAGCATATCCAGATCAATGAGAACAGTGCTCTTCATAGGTATAATATTTGCTTGAAAGGGTGTGGAGAGATCTTTGAAGAGTTTGCAAGTTGATGGATTTCTTTTATGTACAATTTTATTTTACCATATTTGATTAATATTTGTGGTGAGGGTCTGGAACAGGAAAGCTTAAGTCAATGTAATGACCTAAGGTTACAGAGGGACTGACATTTATTGAATGACAGATAATTTTTTGTTATTTTTAATCTTTTCAAGATATGGCTATTTTGCAGTTGAGGCTTAGAGAGGTTAATATATTACCCATGGAAATAAATTTATTTCCATTTGTTTATGGCTCAGAGAGATTATTTCCCAAGGAATCAGAAGTGTTGCATAGAGTAAGTACTAAATGCTAGACAAGTCTATTGCCAAAGCCCAGGATCTTTCCATTAAATCATATTGACTTTTTTTCATTTTCATAGCTTGTTTTCTTGAGCAATTAAAATGAAATATTGATATCTGATATTCTTTGTTTTTATTAATTTACAATGAAATTTTGATTTTTTTTCCCTCCATTTTATTTACTGTCTGGATAAGTTTGTAATTTAGACAAGATCCATGGTGGTTAATTTAAAACCAGGTTTTGCATTCTTTACACCCTGCATTTATTTAGTACTTCTAACTTATTCAAGTGCAATCATGCTTACTCTTTCTTAGTAACATTATCTGATAGAAGAGATATTCTGATTTCCGTTCTTTAAATGTGGAGCCTGATGCCAAGAGAGGTAATTTGCCAAAAGTCTGTTAGCTAAATAACGGCAGATCAGGTCTAGAAGCTATTTTTCTTGACTCTAGTCATATTCTCCCTGACTTCCCTCTCTTTACTCTCCTCCCCTCTCCATGTGACCCCCCCCAAATCTACAGTCTATGACAGAGCTAATCATGTCCTCAAACATTTTATGTTTCCCTATGGTCTATAGGAAAATATTGAATCACTATAAATCATACTCAATATGCCACATAATTTGACCCCCAAATATATTTGCTGTGTTATTTTTACTATTTCCTACAGTGTTCCTTCCCTTTCGTCTACAGACTTATACCACAAGCATTTTTAATTAATCTAGCTTCCATTTTCTTCAAATTCTATGTGGTGGAAAACTGTTATTTTTGTCTTTCCTAAAAACCCTTCCTACCATGCCTTGGTAATTGGTCTAAAATGTAGGTGATGCCAGCTTAGCTAGTAAGAGCTTTAACTTGGATTTTTCAAAATGAAATAAGGATAGAGAAGACACTTCCTTCTCTGGTCATAAAGTGGTAACTGTGAGCTCAAGCTGTTCTTGGCCATGGTTGCAACCACAGAGAGAAGGTATTTTGATAGAATGAAACTGATATACAGTGAAAAGCTAAATGAGATGTGGAGAAAGATCCCCCTTGGCTTTAAGTTCCTGCTTTAGCGTTAATCTCCAGATTCACCCTTAAAGGTCTCAATTTGTGAAGTAACTAACTTGTATTTTCTTACCAAAGAAAGTTTGAATTTAATTTATGTCACTAGCTACCAAAGATTATGACTCATACAATTATCAGTTCCATGTTCATACTATGTGAGCCAATTCCAACGTCTCCTCTTCTGTGCTACCAGCCACGATTTCCTACTTGGATGACTCACCCCTCATCTATGCCCCGTAGCAGTCTGGTGCTAGTCTGAGCCTGGCAGGCCTTACAGTTTGCCTTATATGATCATTAGTTGCATCTATATCTGCCTTCTTCACCAGTCTGTGAGCCCTATAAATCAGGGCCCATGTCCTAATCATTAATGCTATATTTAAGTACCCAATTTTAGCATAGTTAACATTAAATATTTGTGTACTTAAGTTTTCATTGATTCCCTTGCCTTTTAATGTTGAGACAATATATAATGCAGTGTGAGCTATAGATATAATATAATAATGGATATAATTATTCTGGTATTAATGTGATGATTATCCTGCACAAATTATGGGTATTGCATCTTTATTTCTGCTCTTGATTTTTTTAAAGCAAGCTGTCTTTTCTCTAGTAAAGCCTCATGTTCTGAGAAGAATTGACTTCAATGAGCTATAAACTACAGAGAAGTGTGACAAATTGCAATGGCAAGGCTATACTAGTACAGAAGCCTGTGATAAGATTTTGTGAAATACAATCCTTTTCTGGACAATTCAAGCCTTGTAACTGAAAACCACAGGCTGCACTCCATAAGAATTTATCATGCAGGGGCAGTGGGCTCTTCCAGGACATTGTCCCTTCTAGGTGTTATGATTGGGACAGGCTTGCTATGAAGGTATCTGAGAGGAGGCACTATCTAGCACGCTTCTCTAGATGTGGACACTGTGACACACTCTAAGGGTGTAGAAAGAAAGGGTGAGGACCTGAAGAGATGTGTTGTTAGCTGACTCCATTCTTACCTCCATGTGGACACTGAAGCATTAACTGAGGCAGTGATCTTGGAAAAGAGGCCACACTTTTCCCTCAGTTCTCTACATCGTCTCACAGAAGAATGGTAGAAGCAAGAATGATCATCACTAGCTTCATTGCCTCAGTTTTCATCTTCACACTGTATGTGTGGACATGAGCTCCATTTATCTTTGTAATTCAGACTATATATAGTTATGTCACAAGCTTGATGAATAAGATCTAGTCAAATGTTTGTTCTTTCATGGCCAACAAAAAGTGATTTAAGTCAACAAAAGGGGTGATTTAAGATTTAATAGCCACTGTACGTTGAGTGACATTTTTTCCTTTGGAAGGACATAAAATATCTGTCTCTGGAATGGGGCGGTTTTGTGTTTGAAATATACTGACTTTTGCCATGTGGTGCTTAATTAGTCTATACCCACTTAAAAAAAATTCTCACCAGTTGCTCAAAAGAGAGACATGTTTAGCTGTCTCTATTCAGCGTGCTTGGGAGGAGAATGGACAGCAGCAAAAGGGCAATTGCTAGGCCTGGTTCAGGATAGAGAAATGTTTCTAGAAGAAAACCTACAGGTAGAACAGGCCTCCAAGAAGCAGTATCTCTAGCAACCCACATTTCTAAAAATAGCAGCAGGAACAACAGAAGCAGCATTTGTACATTAAGAGATGTTCAGAACAAGTCTGAACCGTGGAAGGGTGTATTTAGTGCATTTGGGTGTTTTAAAATCTCATACCCATCTAAAACTGTCGATTAAGTACCTAAGATGTGTGTATACACGCATACACACACACACTGAGGTATGTATATATATAAATATGTATGTATGTACATATACACACACACTTAGGTATACACAAACACACACCATCTTAGAAAATAGTTTTGGTTCTTAAATGATCCAATTGTCAATGAAATATTATGAACTAACTACTGAGTGTTTGAGTGCTTTTTGCTATTGAGGGAAAAATACTAAATAAACTCCAGGGGGGAAAGTCTGAATAATTTTTCCCACCGAATTAATCTTCTCTGTCAGTTTAGATATAATTGAATAAAGAATGCATACTTGAGCCCTTTACAGGCATTAATACTTCAGTAATCACATCTTGGTTCTGAGAGTGTTTGATGAGAATCAAAAACCAACACCACCAGTCTTACCCACACAGTTTCACTAACTCTCCCATCAGTGCAATGAATGCATTTTTAAATAGTAGGTAGGCTTTGTTTTGTTTCTTTGTTTGTTTGTTTGTTTAACTGTTGTAACAGTTCACATTTGGGGAACTGGCTTAAGAGAAGACATTTCCTGTGGCAACTGCAATTTTAGCAACAACAGATAAACTCTTTGTAGCAAATCTCCACTGGGGTAGAACTAAAATCTGGAAGTAATCAGCAATCACTGAGCATCAGAAATTCTTCAAAAAAAAAAAAAAAAATCCAGCTGGAGTCTGCTAGTTGTTGGGATAGGATTCAGGTACCTAATCCCTTGGGGTTATTCACCATCCTCTGTCTTCCTTGTCTTGGATATGGAACTAAAAAGCCCCAGGGTGTTGATGGTTGCAAAGAAACTATGGCATCTAACACCTGCTGGAAGCAATAAATATAGAACCATGCCTGCCCTAGTCGATTTTGTTCCTATCCTGCTCACCACCACAAACGCAGTCTTTTCTTCTGTGCTGGGTTTTAGGAGAGATGAGCTCTGTTTACACATGTAAACAAATCTGATAAATAAGAGAAGCCATTGCTGTGCAGTCATTTTTGACACATGTGCTTGACCTATAATATAGGTAAGTCTGGTTAAAAAGTAAACAGAATCACACCCTTCACTTCTGAGAATTATGGTTATAATTATTCTGGAAGTAACATCACTTCAAGGCAGCCTTTTGAAATAGATTTGATTCAGTTGGTCCGTTTACTGTTGGATGATGGGTTTCCAGTTAGCTAATTAAAACTGGTTATTCCTGAGGATTTGTGCAGCCTGAGTTGTTTAATACTTCATGTCTGCCAGTCTTGTCCAGTAACATTGGGAATGCTCACAATTCCGTTTAGAAGGAAACAGATGCTAATAAACAAAAGGATGAATATCTCTTTTATCTATCGTGTTTTATAAAACAAGGAACACACAAGAGTCCAGAAATCTCCTGATAATAGAGGAGTATCAGGGTATATGAATGGAGCTCTGGCTCTCTTGCTTTCTGGTCTCCAGAAACTGGGATTGCTACAGAAGTGAAATTCACCAGGACAAAACCTTTCAGTCAGCAAGTAAAAAGGAAAATCAGGCCAGCTCTGAGAAGCTCTTTCTTAAATTCCCACACCCACCTAACTTGTCCAAATTATTTGCTTACAGAGCAATTACTCTACATCCTCCCAGTTTAAACTAGCCATTGACTTTCTTGCTAAAATTCATACTCTGCTCAATTTGGCAAGTAAATCAGAGCACAATATTTTGCATTCTGTTGAAATGTCTTTTTCCCCCTTTGGAAAGGGAATGAAAATGTGTTTCATGCCATATGCTGGATATTTTCTAGTTGTGCTTATTCACATATTTTTGACTCTACAATATCTGGCATTGTGAGATGTGAATACCAAGCTTGCTTCAGATACAGTTTTGCTGAAAGGAAAAAACAAAGAAATCAGGTAAAATCTGTTTAATTTTGATTACTAACAAGGGCAATAAGTTTTAAGAGATATTTTCCATTTGATTTACTTAGGGCAAGTGAATACTATTTTATTTCTCAGCAAAATATTATGTTTAACCAGAAATTTAAATTGAAGGTGTCCTTATTCTTTTAGAAAAACTGTGTCCTCTATCTCTACCTCTGTCTCTCTGTCTCCCTCTCTTTTCTTGTATTGCTTGCAAATCAGGCTAAATGCTCCCCAAAAAGAAAAACATCATCATGATGGTGGGCATTGAGGAAGTCTACCAAGGAAGAGGCAGAGTGCATAGTTTCTATTTTAACTATTATATTCTCTTCAGAGTATATCTTCACCAGTAGCCCAACCTAACAGCCTTCCCCAAGCGAATGAATGACAGTAGGTGTTCAAGACAACCTATTTCTCCTCTAACTCTTTTGAAGCACTTATAGAGCCTGTTGTAACAAGAAAAAATGTCTAGAAAAGTATACTTCTGTATGTTAATAGTGCTTATATCCAGATGATAAGATATGGGTAATTTTTATTTCATTTTTGCAATCTCTAACTTTTCTGTACTGAAAGTACATTATTTGTGTCAAAGAACTTCAAAATGAGGTTGCTTTTAGAATGCATTTTCTCTTTGAAAATGTGGTACTGGAAATCTATAACAACCTAATTGCATATTCATTCTTCCTTTCTACTAGCGTTTATTCAATACCTGTTAAATGCAGCTTATCTATTCGTCATCAAAGACACAAAGGCACTCTAAACAGAGTTCTTCCCTTCAAGGACCTCAAAACTTTAGCATTGTTTCTGCAATAGTTGTCTTTATATTGACTATAATTTTCGTCTTATATAGTTCATAGATTTATTTCTATATTTTTGTAGTACACACCATTTCTACTCATTTCATCCTTAATAAAATTAACATTTCCCTTCAACCTAGAAATTACTATCTCTTGATAAGACATCTGGTGTGTTCATCTTCCTATGAATCCTTCAATGTCTTTGTCATGATTAAAATTCAGCAAAACATTGCAGTTTCTGTTCTCAAGCATGGCATCATTTATAAGCAAATTTTGAATTCTGTCAGTTAGGAATTGTTCCATGTGCATTTATACAGTGCTTTCAGTAAAAGACTGACTTTGTGAGTTTCTCAAACTTTACCTACTCCAACCAAGTGAATCAATGGGAAATAAGTAGTTACACTCAGTGGTTTAAGTTTAAATAGTGGTTTCCACAGAAGATGTTGTCCAAAAAGGATTCTTTATGAATCAATAATTGAAAAATAAGTCAATATTTGTTGAAAAGTTTCTATCTTTTCCTCATCCCCCAACTATTCATTATAGGAAAGTATGAATGATATATATTACATAAACTATGTTAGAGTATTTACATATTACCTGGTCATACCTGTGCCAGCCAGCCTGCCTAACTGGGCATAACGTTGTCCCATTCCACATCAGTAACAGAGAGCAACACTTCTGAAAGTGCAATAGGCCATTTTGGTGTTGATGTTTTAAAAATATTTTAAAGCAGAGTTTCTTAATTTAATGCATTTTCCAGTGATGTAATCCATTATCATTTAAAATACACTACTATATACATTGTTCCCAGACAACTTTTTTATTTCTTTAGTGACACCAAATTTAGATACTTTATGAAAAGAGAACTCATGCTTTATCAAAATAATCAAGATCCTTAGAAAAGATTACAGACTTTTTACTCTGTTTTTGCTACCTCCTTTACAGTTTTGCATATTTAAAGTACAGGGTGCTTTGCGTTTTCTAATAAACTAAATGAAAGCATTTTTCTATGATATTATCACATTCTCCAAATTGTAAATCCAGGTGTTAGTTTTATTTCATTTTGTTCTGTTTTTCAGAGGTTTCAGTCTGTATGTTTACTAAATATGTGTAGTGTCGATAAGATAATATATCATAGTATTTTTGAGAAAGCCCTAATGTGTGGAAAGTTAGTCCCAGCTCTACCACTAGATCTCTGTGTAATAAGGAATAAATCATAGACTCTCTGGGTGTCAATTTCTTCATCTGTTAAATAAAAGCTTTGTACTAGATGATCTCAAAATTCCTATCATAGTTATGCTTCCATGTATATTTTCACTAGGGAAAGGCATACAGTCGATAAATATGATTGCATTATAAAGTATTTTTTCTTAATACATGAGGATCCTAAGAAGGGCAATTAAATTCAATGATTCTCTCTCCACTATATAGTCATTCATTCCATCTATATATCGCTATTGAATTCTTACTATGGGTTAAGCTATGCTAGGTAATGGGAACAGGAAGTTTAACAAAGAAGACACCCCAGTTCTCACTGGGTTTTTGGTCTAGTAGAGTGGTTCTCTACTGGAAGCAGCTTTGCCTCTGAGGGGATATTTGGCCATATATGGAAATTTCAATTTTGATTATTACAGCTTGCATCTAGTGGGTAGAGACCAGAAGCGCTGCTATACATCCTACAATGCACAGGAGAGGTCCCACAACAAAGAAGCATCTGATCCAAATTGTCAATACTGCCACGGTTGAGAGTCCCTGCTAGTGGAAGAGACTGGCATGCATGTAAAGGCTCCCAGTGTGAACATGGGGGTCTATGTCAGCGTCTTTCAAATTCTTCTCCTAGAAAACATACAAAAAGAAACAAGGAGAATACAAAATGACTTACTTTAAGTCATAGTCTTAATTTCAGAAAATGTGAGTTCTAGGAAAATTATTGTTATATTATCACATAATAATATTATATATATTATATTAGTATTATATTCCCCGTGTATAATATGTATATGGTTTTTATTTTTGCATCATGTAATTGTATATCCCATTAAAGGGCTAAATTAAAAGTGACAACATAAAGTCATATAGGAAACACTAAAAAAAAAGTGATAAAAGTATATGAAAAGGACATAGGGGCTTAACTAGGAGAACTCCCAATGGCCAAAGCTATAACAATTTCAGCAATAAAATAAATGATGATAATATTAGATTATAACCCAAAGAATAAAATAAATATTCATGAATGTATATATTCATATATACACACTGCATTTTTATATTAATATAAACATGCATATTACAAGTTAATATCCATACAGTTGACCCTTGAACAACATGGGTGCTAGAGGCACCAACCAACACCAGTCCCAGCTCCCCACATCTCCCCCATCCCTGAGCAGTTGAAAATCTACAAACTGCTATCTCTGCCTCAAAAACAAAGGAATTGGTAAATGACTCACCCAAGGTCAGGAAGCTGAAGCAGTTTAAATAGTCAGTATTCAAATCCTAGTTCTTTTGATTACACATATTGTGATCGCTAATCAAACACAAACTTTTCCCCATGCTTATTTAGTTAACTAAAGATCTGTAAAATGAAAATACAGGTACTATATTAATTTTTAAAAATCTGTGTATACACAGACCCACACAGTTCAAAACTGTGCTGTTCAAGGGTCAATTGTATATTCTTAGTATATATGATAAATATGTATACTATGAATATGTGTTCATAGTATGCATATTACATATTCACATATGTGTATATTCATATTACATATATATGATAAATAAATAAACGGAGGGGAGGAGACAAGTCTATAACAGCTGGAAGCACACTAGATAATAAATGTAGAAGACATGAGGGAAATTTTTTAAAATCGCCATTAGAATCTCACAGTAATAATTTTTGTAAACAAGATCCATGGATGAATGCTAAAATTAGTAGGCAAAACTTTAGGGAGAATCGTTACATAACTACAAAGCATTTCCCTCAAATATTTACCAACTACTGTGGTGGTTTTAACATATGTTTATAAATTTATGGATACTCCTCTCTCCAAGGGATGAAGCTTAACTCCCTTCCACTTGAGTATGGCTGGACTTAGTGGTAAGTCATGTTGATAAAATGTACCATCTGACATCATACAATGAAAACTGTACTTCATCTTTCTGATGTTCTTCTCCAAATCCATAATCAAGTCTGATAGTGAGAAAACATCAGGGAAATTCAAATGGAGGGACATTCTAAAATATGCCCTACCAGAAACCTTAAAAATTGACAAGATCATGAAAAACAAGGAAAGAGTGAGAAAATGTCATAAATTAGAAGACACTAAAGAGATACAACAATTAAGTACACAGGATGATGTCCCATCTTAAAAAAATTGAATAAATAAGTGGAAAAACTGATGAAAGCTAAATAGTCTGTAATTTAGTTAGCAGCATTATACCAATATTAAATTCTTAGTTTTCATTAATGTACTATGGCTATGTAAGATGACAACATTAGAGGAACCTGGGAAAAGGCTATGTGGAAACTCCCTGTGCTATCTTTACAACTCCTTTATATCTCTAAAGTTATTTCAAAATATAAAGTCCATTTATAAAGTCACACAAACTAATATAAAATTTTAATGAGGACAATTCAACAAGGGAACTGTTTACAGTGTAATGAGAATCTATATTAGCATGATTGTTTCTAACAAAGACTAAGTTGAAAAGTGGCACAAGCAAGATCTGAGGAATGAGTCAAAGTTATTAAAGCAAAGAGCAGATGACAGAGTATTCCTGGAAGAAGAAACAACGTGTGCAAAGAAACTATGACAGAAGAGAAGAGAGCAAATACCAAGGACTAATGACACTGGAATTAAAAGGTGGGGAGTGTGGTCCAAGATACAATGGAAGAGCTAAGTAGGGTCCCAAACCCTCAGGAATTTGTAGGCCATATTAGAGAGTTCTATTTTTATTTGGAAAGCAATGTCGCGTCATTGAAATGTTTAAGTATCACACATTCAGATACGTATTTCTTAAAGACCATTCTAGCTATTGTGTGGCACTGCATAGGGGCATCAATTAAGATGTTATTACAGAATCCTCATTAAGAGCTTGCACTAGATAGCAGTTGATAAAATGGAGAGTAAGATTTGACAGACATTGAGAAAGGAACATTGACAGATTTTGATTGCTTTGGCAATGGGAGTTGAGGATGAAAGAAGTGCCTGGGTTGGCTACTAATATCTAGATTTTCCAAGGCTTGGTTAGGTAGATTAGTTGCATTAACAGCCCCAATTCTTTTTTCTGTATGAAACCTCTGCCATGTTTCTTTGCAGTTCCTCTTAGGAAAAAGATACAGTCTGTTTCCTGACATCTTAATATTTAAGTAATGCTTTGACCACTGAGAAGTTAACAGTTGTGATGCATATGCATAAACTTGAAAAACATTCTAGTATGACCCTGCTTCTGCTCTTGTCTCTCTGCCATGGCCATAAGAATATGCCTGTGCTAACCTGCTGGAGTAGGAGACATAACAGAGCCATCTCCCTAGTCATCCAGACCAAGACTATCCTACTTCATCTGTCAGACTACTAATCATCCTTGTGAGCAGCCTAGCCAACATCAGCCGAAACCATCCAGGGCAACTTGCCAACCTGCCCCTAACCTTAGATTCAGGAATGAGGCTAGATGATATCAGTTAAGCCCAGTTCAGATCAACTGAAGCCTACAGAACTATGCTTTAAAAAGGTATACTTATACTACTGAGGTGGGGTGGCTTTTTGTTACCCAGCATTATTGTGGCAAATGTAACTGATACAGGTGCCATGTTAGTGCCGTTTACTGAAACCCACTGGGAACCATTGGCGATTGTTTATATGAGAGCTCTTTGCACACCTCCTTACCATGTTATCTGCTTCAGAATCCCTCTCTTAATTGTAGAAGCTGAAAATCTGAAGTACTAATTTTCCCTTATGTCTAGTTAGTGGGCAGTGAGACATTAAGGAATTTTTGCTACGGTCTTCATGAAAGAATTTAGCAAAAAGAGAAACCTGGGAAAAAATGCTCTCTTCTTTAATCTGGGATTGTCTACTACAATGGTAGGAATTTCACACTCTGTCTTGAGAAATTGATACAGCAATCCAAATTTATGAGGCCTAAATTTGGACTAAATATCACTGAGGATGACAAAGTGCAAAGATAGTAAGATGTCTTTGATAATATTTTTAATCGTCCCTAGAAATATCTATCTCCAGACATCTTATTTTGAGAGAAATAAAGGTCCTTATTGTACACACCACATTTATTTGAGTGTTTTGTTACAGGCAACTGAAAGCACTAATACAGATCTCTTTACTATCTGATAAAGGGAAATATAAAAGCAGAGGTATCTTTGGGAGATAGTGGAATGTTATACAAACAGATATTCAGTAGATTATGGAGAAGAAGGGTTCCCACATTACAGGGAGCTAGGGCTGACTCTAGGTGTACGAATAGACTTTTAAAATTTTCTAATATGGAAAATTATTTAAAATGTACAAAGTAGAGAGAATAGTGTAATAAACCCTTATAAACCCATCATCAGCTTTAAGAAGTATCAACAAAGGACCAATTTTATTTTATCTGAAATATCTACTAGTTTCACTGCTCCCATATTATTTTGAACCAAATCTCAGCTATCAAAATAAGATTTTAACAGTTTTAGTTTTTAAATAGACTTTAAAAGTATACTATTTTAATTAATGGAACAAGTATTTATTGATCATTATTTTAGTTAAGGTTAGAGGGACCTTATCCAATTGGTGCAGAACTCCATGAAAAAGCCCTGTTTATGAGACCATTTTGTGGGTTCCTGACTAGCCCGAGTCAGGTGGCATGCTAGTTCAATAACTAATCTGTCTTTCACAAAGTATATTCAAATACTGCTTGCCTACGAGGGAACGGCGGGTAGGGCAGATTCAGCAAGAATGATTGAGAGCAGATTGGGCTCCATAATGGGCACATCTTGTCCCTCCACCTTCCGTGTGTTGAGTATTTTGTAGATGCTGAGGATACAAAGATAAATAAGATAAAGGCCCCGCTCTAGGATAATTTATTATTTTCATACTGTCACACTATATTGATCTTTGTTTTTAAATTAACACTTTTCTTGCTGGTAACCGCATTTAAAGTAGAGATTATATCTGTTGTCAGATAAAAAATAAGATACTATAACATTTCTAGAAAATTGTATTTAAAACATATGTATCATAGATATATACACATATATTTCTAAAAACCTATTTCAAATATGTTTATCATTTTTAACATATCATATTTAACATATTCAACAAATAGGCATTGGATCAATGATTCTGCGAGTTCCTGTAAATTAGATAGTTTGTCTAAACTTAATGACAAAAAGGTATAAAACTAATTTTTCTGATTCCTATTAATATTATAAGAAGATCCGTGGTCTCATTTAGCAATTTTTAATTTTAGGTATATGTAGCCAACAAGAAAGAGTAAATCAGCTCCAGTAAGTGTTGCCTAGATCCACATGTTTATAATAATTTAAACATTTATTACACCCATGTTTATGAAATTGATCCAAATAAATTATAGTATATGAATTTAAGTGTGGTGATGATTATATTGTATTATTTACATTTCACTTGGACCATTTTTTCCAACATGGTATTTGCTTAAAGTAATTATACTGACTGAGAACAGTGGCAGATTGATATTAAATGTTTGGATTAAATATTTTGTCAGCAAACATGCAGCAACTGCTTTACTGCTGCTTCTTCTCTTCTATGCATACTGATTACAAAACGATTACAAAATGATTAGCTTTTATTTTGGCACAGTTTTAAAATACTTAGATAAATGCTGCTTGATATCCAATCTTCTGATTGTTTAAATAGCTGGAAAAAAGAAAAAGAAGAAAAATGCCCAAAAGAAATTTAACACAGTGTTCTAACTTCTTAGTCCTCATTCAAACAAATAAAAACTTGCCGAGTCTCAATATGATTCTGGTGTTATGAGGTCTAAGTTTTAGCTAAATATAAACCCTTCCAGGTGTGCTCAGCACTAGCAGGTGGGGAAAAAGTGTCACTTCGTGCTAAAAGAAGAAACATATGAAAACTATTTTTAAGAGAGTTCTCTCGTGGCTTTTTGAATTTTGATTGTCTCTTGCAAAATACTAGTTTAATGCTCTAATGGGAACAAATAAGAACATATAGTTTAAATCTACACTGATATACAAATGTATTTGTAATAACTATCATAGAATACTTGACAAGATGTTTTAAGTTTTACTTTCCAGAATCAAACCATTAAAATGATTTAAAAAAAAAAAAAAGCAAGCCTCTGTGTATATCTTATAAATCTCTAGGGTACATTCACTGAGATTTTGGTCAGGGATTGGAAAGTTCAGGGTCATTTTTAAAGTAACACTAGGGGCTGAATATAGGCCAGATGTCAACTGAAAAAGAATTTGCTTTTTATCTTTCAATGAATAAATATTCCAGGGAATGACAAAATCAATTGGTAGAAAATGAATGTTTTATAAATGTTCTAAAGTAATGATATGTTCACCAAAAAATATTAAATGCTATATTTGCATATTTTTATGAACTCATTCCTATTGACCGTGCAATACCAATTCAAAACTGATTTGTCCTGTAACTGATGAAGAGTCAGAAGGGTAATCAACTAGTACTTTATTACCATATCATTTAAGCATATCTTATTCTTCCAAGGGGAACTGGGGAACATGACAAATCCAGTCCTCAGATGCCCAAACCTATTTGCTTCCATCAGAACATGGCACATATAAAATATGCTGGAGGAATGGAGCTGATTCAAATGGATAATTATGAAACTATTTGGCTTGGTATGTGTCTGACCATTCTAAGTCACATCATGTATGCGGTTCAGTCAAAATAAGAATAATCTTGGTCACAATATCAAATTTTCTGCATTTAATTCTCAGGATATTCCAAAGTTACGCTACCTGGCAACAAACTGGGCTCTCCTCAAGCACCCATTTCTGGTATACAAGGATGGAGGAGGAGAAGAAATAGAAGGACAAAAAGGAATAATCGGGAGAGAAAAGGAGGATTAGGTCAAAATGGATTTCAATCTGAATCTACCTTTTTGCTACATTTATATTGCTCCTGACTAGATCTGACGTCCCTCAGGCATACTGTTGTTAAGGTTGTTTTTGGATACTCAGGCATCACCTGTAAAAAATTTTTTGGTACAATATTGAGATAAGAAAAATAAGAGTCTTCTATTTTGAGGGTGCTGCAAATACAAAATAAGATACTGTGAAAGAGTTGCAGAATTGGACAATTGCTACTCAAACGTGTCCTGTTATCATTGTCTTGAAAGATACATTATTTATCATCTCTTTTGTCATGAAGCCACACTGGGTACTTTATAAAACAAACTATAAAAGAATAGTCATGTTTTTCATAAGTCAAAGACCTGAAGGGGCAGCATGATAAAAGCAACTGACTGAACTGACAAGATAAATTAATAAAACTATTTTGACAAGACAATACATTTATATAATACACACACAAGGATTAATGTACTTGGTCAGCTGGTTAGAGGAGCCATCTACACTGTGGAGGCACAGACCTGTTTCCCTTTCCTTCTAAGTGCACAGCTAGACTGTTTTCCAGCCTCCTTTGTGACAAGGTGTGGCCATGTGTCTGAATTCAGGACAGTGGAAGGAGGACAGAGAGACTAGTAACTTCTCTCCATTGCCAATTGAACTTTATGTGAATGAGAAAAAAAATCTTGGGTCAATTCATTGAGATTTTCTGGTTTATTTGTTACATTAGTTAGTACTACGTTAACTATTATAGATATGTTTACCTTGAAGTAGTATGCAACTATAACGAAAACCTAAAATATTTAGGATTACCTTGGTGGTTGGGCTGAAAATGGCAAGGAAACTGATATCAGAGGCCTGAAAGGTAGAAATCCAAGTTTTGAAGAATCATGGGATTTGGAAAAACTGCCCATGCTCCTGAATTCTGATCCATTCACCAACATCCTCCCTACCACACCCCACCACCTGTGTCCGTCCTCCAGCCCTCTTACCTGATTCTTCTCCTTCAGGTCATTTATATAGACTTGACTCTTCAGATGCAGCAGCTAAAATCTCTTTCCATTGTCACCTAGGTGCCCTTCCCACATCAGTTGAGAATTCTTACCCCTTGTCAATCAATTTCTACTACCAATGGCTGGGATTCTGGGGAGCAGGGAGATGTATTTTGTTTCAATGATATCAGCCAAATGACTTATTTGCATTTCTTACTATGAAAAATGATAGAGATTTAGGGTTTATGTATAATGATAGGTCCAAAAAAGGCTTTTCAAACTTTCCTAGGCATAAGCCCAGTAAGGGAATTAAATTGTCATTCACTACTCAGATTGCATCAACTTGTTTCTTGCTAAGCCACTGATGGCTTCCTGACTTCTTTATTTAGGGAGTGGGAAGAACACAATACAGATAATAGCAAAAAAGCTTTTTGGAAAAAGGGAAGTATATAGAGTGCCCAGTGGTACTATTGGAAGTTATTAAGCCAGATATGACAAGTAATCTGGCCTGTGGATTATCACCCCCGCCCCCATTCCCAAATCACCATTGCCTGTAGCAGAGATCACCAAATGATCCCTGAGCTCTAATATTCTCTATCCTCATTGTTCCAAAATAGCTTGAAATCATCAACATAACACACCATACCCACTACAATGTGCTTAAGTTGGTACAAGTTTGCCAAACCTGCTATGTACCATCAGTATATCCTTTTGGAAGGCGGCTATTTTACTGTACAAAAGACAAACACAAATTTTAAAGCTCTGCACTTTTTCATAATTTTCCCAGCAAACCACTTGCTGAAAACTCAATTTCTCCCCGCAGCCATTCTTTTTTGTTTTAATTAAGAATTTAATTAATCTCTTGGCCAGATTGGGTTTATTGCACATCTTTCAATACTGAATAGGCCAGTTCATGAAAATGATATATCCTTAACACTAATTTAAATATTGATATTTTTTAATTTTTTATTAGTACTGTTTTATAGTATTGTTTTTTAATTTTTATTTTATTTGGGGGTATAGTTGATTAACAATGTTGTGTTAGTTTTAGGTGTACAGCAAAGTGATTCAGTTATACATATACATGTATCTATTCTTTTTCAAATTTTTCCCCAGTTAGGGTATTATAGAATATTGAGAAGAGCTCCTTGTGCTATACAGTAGGTCTTTGTTGGTTATCTATTTTAAATATAGTAGTGTATATATGTCAATCCCAAACTCCCAATCTATCCCTCCCCTCCACCTTTCCTTTGGTAACCATACATTTGTTTTCGAAGTCTGTTGCTGATTTGTAAATAAGTTTATTTGTATCATTCTTTTTTAGATTCCACATATGAGCGATTTATTTGTCTTTGTCTGACTTACTTCACTTAGTATGATGATCTCCGGGTCCATCCATGTTGCTGCAAATGGCATTATTTCATTCTGTTTACTGGCTGAGTGATAGTCCATTGTACATACATACCATATCTTCTTTATCCATTCTTCTGTCAATGGACATTTAGGTAGCTTCCAAGTCTTGGCTATTGTAAACAGTGCTGCAATGAACATTTCCTCATTGCCTTTGAGGAATGTTGCCATTCTAATGTTAGTTGCATCTTTAAAAGCACAGAAAATTTTCATGCAATTGTATCATCAACCACCTACAAGATTCCCCCACTGCAGCCATATTACAAAAAAGAAAGTGGTCCCTTTTTACCCCTGAAAAAGTAAAATGATTTAATACGATCAGGAACCATTGAGATACCTTTGCAAATCAAAGTTTTTTGAATCTCTGTTAAAAGAAATATTCAGCTACAACCTTATCAATGGCCCCAGCAAACCCAGATGGAGGAGAAAAACATCAATAGTGAATTGTTATTATAATGGGAAAAGCCCCTCTACTACATTCATGTGTAGAATTGAACAAAGCAGCCTCAAAAGCAATTGTTTGAATTATCCAGCTTCACTTCCTCAAAGTCTGAGATGGGTAAAACATGTTTTTTCATTACGGAATTTCACCACATCTCTTCTTTGATTACAGTCATCTTTCTTTTAAGTTGTTTTTAGAAATGAACTTGAAAACAGTCATCCAAGATAGGTGAGGGCTGCCTTGTCTTTTTAAAAGAAGACAGTGAATTTGACACACTTTTCCTGCATGTCACCTCTTGAATTTGAAAAGACCTTTGGAAAACTACATTTTAAGGTTGTGCCATTAACTAAAAAGATGGTTTTGAAAACTATTTTGTTTTGCTTTTTAGCTAGGAGAATTTATTCCTTAGCTGACTGAAACCAGTGGAGGAATATTTTGGAGTTTTTTCCTTTGTCACACGGTTGTTTCTTTTTTCCTTCCTCCACCTCCATCCTGGCAGATGATAGAATTTTGAATGGCCATTTCAGATGTTGCTACCTGGGACTAACTCAACAAATTGTGGAAAGAAGGTAAACTGTATTTCAGGTATTAATCTGATACCCACAGCCCTGCCAGTGCCCAAGGACTCCTGTAGCCCATGAAATTCAGCATAGAGTTTGGATCACTGGGGATAATTTAGCAGAGTCTCAGCTTCTCAAAACCCCCGGTGAAGCTCTGGTGCGGAAGCAGCTGGACCCATTGGCTCTAACAAGGCTCATGGTGACTTTTATGTGTCTCCACAGCCTTTTATGTCCAGTGCAGCTCCTAGTGATATCATGCAGATAAATTGTTATGGTAGTTGAATAAAAAGATGACTTGCCTCTGATTTTTGATAGCTGCAGAGTGCAGCCAAACCAGGTTCCAAGATATTGAGCTATGTGTTGGATTAGCCCTTTTTACTTTTAAAAGTATTATTTTATTTGTAGATACATAGAGCATGGGATTGAAATTGAACCTACTGTGATTCAAATAGCTCTACCATGTTACTATCTGTATTACTTTGGACAAATTACTTACCTAAGCTTCAAGTTCTTAAGGTATCAAAGGGAGGTGCAAATTGCTACCTCCTTCATAAGGTTGTGCAATTTTAAGGAGGTTTTCCATGAAAGCGTTTAGCATGTTATATATCACTGCCTCTCAAACTTGAGTGTGCACACACTTCTGGGGGTCCTGTTAAAATGAAGATTCTAATTTATTAGGTCTGGGATGGGACTCGCATTTCTAACAAGTTCCCTGGTGAGACCAGTATTGCTACTTCATGAACCACAATTTGGTAGGAAGTGTCTAAAGCACCTAAAAGTTATTTTTATCAATATTATTTTATTATCATATTATTAATTTCTTCCTTTCCTACTAAACACAATCGCAAGTTGGAAAACAGGGACTAAGCCCCCATGTCAGCTCCTTCATCCCCTTTTGCTCACACTGTTCTCAATACTTTATTCTTAATAAATATTGGCTGGGCTAATTAAATGCAAGGCGCTTTCCATTGGCATGTGACATACATGTTTTTCACTTACTATTTTTTTTAGTAGCTTACCTACTAATAGTAGGCCAAATTAGTATATCTCCCCTACTACTTTTTTTTTTAGCTTTAACTGAGTTATATTCCAATTCCATCCTCCAATTTCAATTGATATGTTATTTCTCAGAATTCTCATAGCTCCCTAAACTGATCTCTATCACACATGTATCAAACTATGCACCTGTCTGCATACTTATCTAGATTTTGTGGTGCTTATAAGTAAAAACAATGCACTCTTCGTATTTGCAGCCTCATCACTTAACACAGCCCTGGCACTTAGATACTCTATGAAACTCTGTGGAATAGGAAAATAGATGAATGAATAATTGTAAAGAGGTCCCCTATAAAAGAGCAGCTTTCTAATATTTGGGCATCTGAACTGAAAGGGATAATGGGTTTTTTGGTCTTTTTTTTACCAGACAAGTATTTAAAAAAATAAAGAGGTTTGAAAATTAGAGTCTTGTCCATCCAAAATGTTGCCCAAACTCTGGGTTAGGACTAGAAAATCAAGTCTTTTCCAAACTTCCTGGAGGATGACTGTGAGCAAGTCCCACAGTATCCATGAGCCTCAGCCTTGGCAGGAGGGCTCCAGACAGGCCACAGAGGCCACCTCTTCTCAGAGGCCTCTGGGGCTGCATGTCCCGTTGAGACACAACTAAGGCAGAAACTTCTCAGTTTGTTATTCTCCTAGACTTAGTTCCTGGAGGCTGTGGGGAAGCAGATTTGGGGTAGGTTTGGTAGCAGCTACAGTCCTCCCAACCTCTCTTTCCCCAAAACCCAAGGGAGTCTTAGAGATTGACTAACTGGGGAGCCCTGATTTATTAGTTTGTTGAAACCTTGTCCTGAAAAACAGTAAATCAGGGAAGAATTTGAATTACACCCTCTGAAATTTTCTCTAAACTCTAATCTTCAACTGATGTAATTCAAATTGTTTAGCTGATTTATCAGTGTCATAAATTTTCCCAGGGCTGTGGTTCTCAATCCTAGCTGCACATTTGAATCACCTGGGGGACACTTTTGAAAAGTGCTGATACTGGATGAGCACAACTGAATCATGTACTATTGGAGCCCAAACATTTTTGTTTTCTAAAAGCTGTTTAGAAAATTATTATGTGCAGCCAGAGCTGAGATTTTAGTAGATTACTTGTATTACAGAGTTGCCTATACATCTGATAATGTAGCTGAATGGATAATAAGTAAAAGAAAATAGCACTATTTAAAATTTTTTAATTTAATTATATTGTACATGGTAGGTCTTCAGTAAATATTGGTTGAATAAATATTAAAATTTTATGCCACTACTGTTGAAATCACTAAAATGGAGGAAAGAAAAATATAGGGGAACAGTTTCTTTTGGTTTCTTGTTTCAAAGGAAACATGGTTCTTGTTGCTAAGGAAACAGTCATCCATTCATGTTCTTCATTCCATCTTTGGGTCACGCCCAGTGCTGATCATGTCAAGACTTCAAGAGAAAAGTATTTTAAAAATCATTTTATAACCAAGTTTCACTGACTCAAAAAACTATTGCCATATTTTGTTTTATACCCAATGGCCAGGATTGTCTTTCCATGAGCAGTGAATTATTTTCAAGATGTCTTAGAGGAAAAAAAATTGTGGTATTGCAGGCTGAATGACAATTGTCTGGAATCTTCTAATATTTAAAACCTCTGTCTATTGCATGTGAAGGCCCACATTATAATATAGTCACAGGGCCTGTACTAGGACGAGGTAAGTGAGGTATCTAGGACACAAAATTTAAAGAGGCACTCCTAAAATGTCAGTGAGTACCTCCTTAAATTTTGCACCCTAGGTGATTCACTCGCCTTGCCCCTTGTCCCAGTTCTGATAGCACTTCTAAAGTAGAAATGTGTTCTCACACACTTTAAGAAGAAAAAATAAATAGTTTCTCTATTTTAAACTTTAGAAACAGAAGGCAATTATCCAGTTTGGAATGGAGCCAAACCACCAAGATTAATATCTTTGTTCTTCTGAAAAGGACAATAGGACTTATAATGGCAATGAATTGTCAGGGCCCCAACTATATATCTCATAGTTAAAATGGGTAGCCATTTGTAACCTCCTTCCCCGCTGCCTTGTCCTTCCTTCTTTGCTGGCAGAGTCCCAGCTTTGTTCAGGGGTACACCCGACTCCCATATGACTCATGGATAAATTCTGATTAGTCTGAGCCAATCAGGTTTTTCATTCCCTTTGCCTAAGATTAGTTAGAGATGAGCATGTGACTCATTTCCACACAGTGTGACAAGAGAGGACATATTTTGGAAAAAATTTTTTGCTGTTAAATAGATATGTACAGGAGGAAACAGTCCCACTTCTTCCACTAAACATTTTTTTGTATCTACATGGGATGCTTGGAACCTTAGCAGATATGTTTCAGTCAAGAGGAGAGCCATCTGAAGACAAAGCCAACAAGATGAATATGGAAGAGTACAATGAGGAACATCCTAAGCCTTTGATTTCAACGTTAGGCTACTAAATTATCCAATAGTAGAACCACTTTACCCTTCGGGCTGCTTAAAATAAGGAAAAATACACCTTCTTATTACTTAGGCCAGTTTTGTCAGGATTTCATGTTACTTTCAACCAGTGCACCCTATATCCAAAAGCATCTAATGTGTCATTTTCCTATGTTTAATCAATAGTAATTTGAGCAGTGCTTAGATGTAAGAGCAAAGAAGTTAAAGTGTGGTATTAAACTATTCCACAATTTCTGGTTAAAAATACTGAGAGAGAGAGACCTTCGAGATGGCAGAGGAGTAAGATGTGGAGATCACCTTCCTCCCCACAAATACATCAGAAATACACCTACATATGGAACAACTCCTACAGAACACCTACTGAAGGCTGGCAGAAGACCTCAGACTTCTCAAAAGGGTCTTGGTGCTCCGGCCAGGTGTTAGGCCTGTGCCTCTGAGGTGGAAGAGCCAAGTTCAGGACATTGGTCCACCAGAGACCTCCCAGCCCCAGGTAATATCAAACAGCGAAAGCTCTCCCAGAGATCTACATCTCTCTAAGACCCAGCTCCCCTCCAATGACCAGCAAGCTACAGTGCTGGGCACCCTATGCCAAACAACTAGCAAGATAGGAACACAACCCCACCCATTAGCAGAGAGGCTGCCTAAAATCATAATAAGGTCACAGACACCTCAAACCACATCATTGGATAAGGTCCTGCCCAGCAGAAAGACAAGATCCAGCCTCATCCTCCAGAGCACAGGCACTAGTCCCCTCCACCAGGAAGCCTACACAACCCACTGAACCAACCTTAGCAACAGGGGGCAGACACCAAAATCAATGGGAACTACAAACCTGCAGCCTGCAAAAAGGAGACCCCAAACACAGTAAGTTAAGCAAAATGAGAAGACAGAGAAACACACAGCAGATGAAGGAGCAAGGTAAAAACCCACGAGACCAAACAAACGAAGAGGAAATAGGCAGTCTACCTGAAAAAGATTTGAGAGTAATGATAGTAAAGATGATCCAAAATCTTGGAAATAGAATGGAGAAAATACAAGAAAAGTTTAACAAGGACCTAGAAGAACTAAAGGGCAAACAAACAATGATGAACAACACAATAAATGAAATTAAAAATTCTCTAGAAGGAATCAATAGCAGAATAACTGAAGCAGAAGAACGAATGGATAAGGGACCTGGAAGATAAAATAGTGGAAATAACTACTGCAGAGCAGAATAAAGAAAAAAGAACGAAAAGGATTGAGGACAGTCTCAGAGACGTCTGGAACAACATTAAACGCACCAAAATTCGAATTATAGGGGTCCCAGAAGAGGAAGAGAAAAAGAAAGGGACTGAGAAAATATTGGAAGTGATTGTAGTTGAAAACTTCCCTAATATAGGAAAAAAAATACTTAATCAAGTCCAGGAAGCAAAGAGAGTCCCATACAGAATAAATCTAAGGAGAAACATGCCAAGACACATATTAATCAAACTCAAAAATTAAATCCAAAGAAAAAATATTAAAAGCAGCAATAATATTTTATTTTTTAAATCAAACTCTTAATATTTAATATTAATATTTAATATTAAAATATTATAATCTGTAAAAAATACAAACACATGGAGGCTAAAACAACAAATGACATACAAGGGAAACCCCATAAGGTTAACAGCTGATCTTTCAGCAGAAACTCTGCAAGCCAGAAGGGAGTGGCAAGACATATTTAAAGTGATGAAAGGGAATAATCTACAACCAGGATTACTCTACCCAGCAAGGATCTCATTCAGATTCAACAGAGAAATTAAAACATTTACAGACAAGCAAAAGCTAAAAGAATTCAGCATCACCAAACCAGCTTTCCAACAAATGCTAAAGGAATTTCTCTAGGCAAGAAACACAAGAGAAGGAAAAGACCTACAATAGCAAACCCAAAACAATTAAGAAAATGGTAATAGGAACATAATGTCGATAATTACCTTAAATGTAAATGGATTAAATGCTCCAACCAAAAGACACAGACTGGTTGAATGGATACAATAAACCAGACCCATATATATGCTGTCCACAAGAGACCCACTTCAGATCTAGGGACACATACAGAATGAAAGTGAGGGGATGGAAAAAGATATTCCATGCAAATGGAAATTAGAAGAAAGCTGAAGTAGCAATTCTCATATCAGACAAAATAGACTTTAAAGACTATTACAAGAGACAGAAGGACACTACATAATGATCAAGGGGTCAATCCAAGAAGAAGATATAACAATGTAAATATTTATGCACCCAACACAGGACCACCTCAATAAATAAGGCAAATGCTAGCAGCCATAAAAGGGGAAATTGACAATAACACAATCATAATACGGGACTTTAATACCCCACTTTCACCAATGGACAGATCATCCAAAATAAAAATAAAGAAGGAAACACAAGCTTTAAATGATACATTAAACAAGATAGACTTAATTGATATTTATAGGACAGTCCATCCAAAAACAACAGAATACACTTTCTTCTGAAGTGCTCATGGAACATTCTCCAGGATAGATCATATCTTGGGTCACAAATCAAGCCTTGGTAAATTTAAGAAAATTGAAATCATATCAAGTATCTTTTCTGACCACAACGCTGTAAGACTAGATATCAATTACAGAAAAAAATCTGTAAAAAATACAAACACATGGAGGCTAAACAATACACTACTTAATTAACCAAGAGATCACTGAAGAAATCAAAGAGGAAATCAAAAAATACCTAGAAACAAATGACAATGAAGTCACGACAACCCAAAAGTTATGGGATTCTGGAAAAGCAGTTCTAAGAGGGAAGTTTATAGCAATAAAATCCTACCTCAAGAAACAAGAATCATCCCAAATAAACAACCTAACCTTATACCTAAGCAATTAGAGTGAGAATAACAAAAAACCCCAAAGTTAGCAGAAGGAAAGAAATCATAAAGATCAGATCAGAAATAAATGAAAAAGAAATGAAGGAAACAATAGCAAAGATCAATAAAACTAAAAGCTGGTTCTTTGAGAAGATAAATAAAATTGATAAACCATTAGCCAGACTCATCAAGAATAAAAGGGAGAAGACTCAAATCAATAGAATTAGAAATGAAAAAGGAGATGTAACAACTGACACTGCAGAAATACAAAAGATTATTAGAGATTACTACAAGCAACTGTATGCCAATAAAATGGACAACCTGGCAGAAATGGACAAATTCTTAGAAATGCACAAGCTGCCGAGACTGAACCAGGAAGAAATAGAAAATATGAACAGACCAATCACAAGCACTGAAATTGAAACTGTGATTAAAAATCTTCCAACAAACAAAAGCCCAGGACCAGATGGCTTCACAGGCGAATTCTATCAAACATTTAGAGAAGAGCTAACACCTATCCTTCTCAAACTCTTCCAAAATATAGCAGAGGGAGGAACACTCCCAACTCATTCTATGAGGCCACCATCACCCTGATACCAAAACCAGACAAAGATGTCACAAAGAAAGAAAACTACAGGCCATTATCACTGATGAACATAGATGCAAAAATCTTCAACAAAATACTACGAAACAGAATCCAACAGCACATTAAAAGGATCATACACCATGATCAAGTGGGGTTTATCCCAGGAATGCAAGGATTCTTCAGTATACGTAAACCAATCAATGTGATACACCATATTAACAAATTGAAGGAGAAAAACCATATGATCATCCCAGTAGATGCAGAAAAATCTTTTGGCAAAACTCAACACCCATTTGTGATAAAAACCCTCCAGAAAGTAGGCATACAGGGAACTTACTTCAACATAATAAAGTCCATTTATGAAAAACCCACAGCCAACATCATTCTCAATGGTGAAAAACTGAAACCATTTCCACTAAGATCAGGAACAAGACAAAGCTGTCCATTCTCACCACTATTATTCAACATAGTTTTGGAAGTTTTAGCCACAGCAATCAGAGAAGAAAAAGAAATAAAAGGAATCTAAAGCAGAAAAGAAGAAGTAAAGCTGTCACTGTTTGCAGATGACATGATACTATACATAGAGAATCCTAAGGAGGCTACCAGAAAACTACTAGAGCTCATCAATGAATTTGGTAAAGTAGCAGGATACAAAATTAATGCACAGAAATCTCTGGCATTCCTATACACTAATGATGAAAAATCTGAAAGAGAAATTAAGGAACACTCCCATTTACCAGTGCAACAAAAAGAATAAAGTACCTAGGAATAAACCTCCCTAAGGAGACAAAAGTCCTGTATGCAGAAAACTATTAGACACTGATGAAAGAAATTAAAGATGATACAAACAGATGGAGAGATATACAGTGTTCTTGGATTAGAAGAATCAACACTGTGAAAATGACTATACTACCCAAAGCAATCTACAGATTCAATACAATCCCTATCAAACTACCACTGACATTTTTCACAGAACTAGAACAAAATATTTCACAATTTGTATGGAAACACAAAAGACCCTGAATAGTCAAAGCAATCTTTAGAAAGAAAAGCAGAGCTGTAGGAATCAGGCTCCCTGACTTCAGACTATACTACAAAGCTACAGTAATCAAGACAGTATGGTACTGGCACAAAAACAGAAATAGAGATCAATGGAACAATATAGAAAGCCCAGCGATAAACCCACGCACCTACGGTCACCTTATCTTTGATAAAGAAGGCAAGAATATACAATGGAGAAAAGACAGCCTCTTCAATTAGTGGTGCTGGGAAAACTGGACAGCTACATGTAAAAGAATGAAATTAGTACACTCCCTACACCATACACAAAAATAAACTCAAAATGGATTAAAGGCCTAAATGTAAGGACAGACACTTTAAAACTCTTAGAGGAAAACATAGGCAGAACACTCTATGACATACATCACAGCAAGATCCTTTTTGACCCACCTCCTAGAGAAATG
>NC_041215.1:69911911-69950010 GCF_002837175.3 Physeter macrocephalus | reverse complement strand
CATCTCACACCGGTCAGAATGGGGCCATCATCAAAAAATCTACAAACAATAAATGCTGGAGAGGGTGTGGAGAAAAGGGAACCCTCTTGCACTGTTGGTGGAAATGTAAATTGATACAGCCACTATGGAGAACAGTATGGAGGTTCCTTAGAAAACTAAAAATAGAACTACCATATGACTCAGTAGTCCCACTACTGGGCCTATACCCTAAGAAAACAATAATTCAAAAAGAGTCATGTACCACAATGTTCATTGCAGCTCTATTTACAATAGCCAGGACATGGAAGCAATCTAAGTGTCCATCGACAGATGAATGGATAAAGAAGATGTGGCACATATATACAAGGGGCTATTACTCAGCCATAAAAAGAAACGAAATTGAGTTATTTGTAGTGAGGTGGATGGACTTAGAGTCTGTCATACAGAGTGCAGTAAATCAGAAAGAGAAAAAAAAATACCGTATGCTAACACATATATATGGAATTTTAAAAAAGAAATGGTTCTGAAGAAACTAAGGGCAGGCAGGAAACATGCAGACGTAGAGAATGGACTTGAGGACACGGGGAGGGGGAAGGGTAAGCTGGGACAAAGTGAGAGAGTGCCATGGACATATATATACTACCAAATGTAAAATAGATAGCTAGTAGGAAGCAGCCGCATAGCAGAGGGAGATCAGCTCGGTGCTTTGTGACCACCTAGAGGGGTGGGATAGGGAGGGTGGGAGGGAGACGCAAGAGGGAGGAGATATGGGGATATATGTATATGTATAGCTGATTCACTTTGTTATAAAGCAGAAACTAACACACCATTGTAAAGCAATTATACTCCAATAAAGATGTTAAAAAAAAAAAAGATAGTGCACGTGAGGAACTGTGGTATAATGGAAAAAAAAAATTGAGAAAACCTAATAGATGAAACAAATAGCTGACTGTGTAAGAAAGTGAATATATGTGAACTCAATATCTTAGACTAGAGTTTCTCAGTCTTGGCACTATTGACACTCTCAGCTGGATAATTCTTTTTGTCGGGGGCTGTCCTGTGCTGGTAGGTTGTTAAGCAGCATCCCTGGGCTCTACCCACTAGATGCCAGTAGCACTCACTACCACCGCTCCAGTTGTATCAAAAATGTCTCCAGACATTGCCAAATGTCCCAGGGGAGGGGGGAGGGAACGAGAGCAAAATCAACCACTGTCGAGAACCACTGCCTTATGTTCGACTAGACCTAATAGAGAGGTGCGTAGAAAGAAAATTAAAACCCTCATTTTAGTAAAACAGAAAGACAGATATTTAATCAGTTTCTGTTCAATTCATTAGCAAGTGTTAAATGTACATTTTCTATGTTCCAAATACAAGGTTTGTTACAGTTGGGGAACCCAAAATACCATCATGGAGGCAGAAACCTTATTTGCCTTAACTACAGTTATAAGTTGACTGTTGAACAACATGTGTTTATCCTGTTCAGGTCCACTTATAGGCAGATTAGTTTTCGATAGTAAATATTACAGTGCTACGCCATCTGCGTAGCAGATGGTTAGTTGAAGGCTGGTTGAATCCATGGTTGCAGAACCATGATACGGGAGGAACCGTGGAAACAGAAGGCAGACTATAAGTTATACGTGCCTTTTTGACTGCATAGAGGGTCAGTGCTCCTAACCCCCTGCATTGTTCAAGAATCAACTGTAGTTCTGTGTAATGTTTAACACTGTGCCTGACATATGGTAGACTCAATAAATACTCTAGATAAAGGATGGATGGATGGATGGATGGATGGATGGATGGATGGATGGATGGACGGACGGACGGACGGACGGATGGATGATGGATGCCTGGAAAGATAATCCCTTAAAATACTTACTGTCTTGGAGACAAAACTAATTTATTCAGAATCTAATTTGAAAACAAGTAGGTCATAAGCCCCATAGCATAAATGAAGTGCAACAGGAATCTAGAGAA
Source organism: Physeter macrocephalus (assembly GCF_002837175.3). NCBI lineage: Eukaryota > Metazoa > Chordata > Mammalia > Artiodactyla > Physeteridae > Physeter > Physeter macrocephalus. The sequence goes on along the minus strand of NC_041215.1, from coordinate 69,948,057 downwards.
AAGAGCTACCAGTGAAGGCTAACAGGGTAAGGATGGAGAATGTGATTTAAAAAGAAAACCTCCAGGGCTTCCCTGGTGGCGCAGTGGTTGAGAGTCCGCCTGCCGATGCAGCGGACGTGGGTTCGTGCCCCGGTCTGGGAAGATCCCACATGCCGCGGAGCGGCTGGGCCCGTGAGCCATGGCCACTGAGCCTGCGCGTCCGGAGCCTGTGCTCCGCAACGGGAGGGGCCACAGCAGTGAGAGGCCTGCGTACCGGAAAAAAAAAAAAAAAAAAAAGAAAACCTCCAGAGGTTATAATGAGAAAAAATGAAGCTTAGTGACAAAGTAGAAAAAGAAAGTAAAGGAAAACAACAGTCAACTATGAATTTTAAGGTAGCAGGTTCCAAACTTTCCTCCAATACCAAGGATATGCAGGAGAGTGAGGGAGGGAAAATGTTAGCAGGGAGGGAAAATGTTAGCCGATAAGGAGCCTCCAACCATTGCTTCCACTGGAACTGTTGCTCTAGCATATTTATTAGTTTATTCTAGTAGATTTGAAGAAGATATGTAATAGCTTTGGAGGAGAAACATCTAAAAACTGCTTTTCTAGAAACAAAAGGCATAGAAAACGTGGTACCAGTGATAGATTTTAATAGATTAGGTCAGAGAAAAAGAACCAGTATTGGGCTGGGGAGTAGGGAAAGCTGAATTTAGCTGGAGCAGATGAATTTGAGGTGTTGGTGTAACATGTATTGAAGATATCATGGAGCTAAAAAAAAACAGGCATTTAGAGCCTAAGTGAGAAGACAGGGCTAGGGTGTAGATGTGGGCATCACCTACGTGGACATGAAGTTCTGCAAGGAATTAATAAGGAGAGGGGGGAACACAGGTTAAGCATAGATCTGTGATCAAAGCATAGCAAGAGGAAGTAATTCAAAGCATCAATTAATATTCATACTGAAAGCAAAAGAAGCAGTCATGAGAAATGAAGAAGATCAGGAACCAATAATGGGGTGAAATGAGTTATATCAGTAAACGAGAGCCATCATTGACATATGTCTTAGAAAACTGGAAGAAGATGGAGCTGAAAATTGGCCCTAGATTTGGCAATGGAGAGATAGTTAACAGTACTTAAAGCAGCAAAAAATATCTTTTCAACTGTGTGTAGACTGGACAAAAGCCTGCACAAATGTTCTGTATCGCTATGAGAGCTGGAAAATATGCATAAGTGTGATCTATTTTGCAAAAGTCCCAGAGCACAACTTGACATTAGTGGGAGCTGACATGCCAAAAATGAATTACTAATGTATTCTAAAATAAGCCACTATAAAATCTCTAAAGCTATCTTACTGCATTTAACAATTCTTTTCCAAGAGTTGGACAGCTTTCATGACTTCCTGCACAAGTGAAATCTGGATCACATCTTAAGGGAAACTCACCTACTCAGTTTAATTTTACCCTGCTCTAGTCCTTTACCAGAAAGGAGGAAGATGAATTGCTTGGGAACTGGTAGCTCAAAGTGGCTAAAGGAGCTAGAGACCATAAAGAAAGGGCCATAAACTTTAAGGGGAGAAAGATATTCTAATTGATTTTCGTGTCAAAGTTCTTGCCAAACAAAATCTTATTTGGAAGAAAGATAAATGATTCTGAGAGAAGCAGGGCTGCTTTGGTTGAGACAGGATTGGGGGAGCCCTGCCTCCTAGCCCAGGCTCTACAACCTTCATGAAAATATTCCTAGGACCCCCTGGACCACAACTGAAAACAATGTACTGAACCCCTTTATTTTCAAATAATATCTGAAGCCCAGACATGTGTAAGAACTTACTCAAAAAAATTAAATATCTGATTAAAAAATGGGCAGAGGACCTAAATAGACATTTTTCCGAAGAACACAGATGACCAACAGATACATGAAAAGGTGCTCAACATCACTAATCATCAGGGAAATGCACATCAAAACCAAAATGAGATATTACCTCACACCTGTCAGAAGGGCTATTATCAAACACAGAAAATAACAAGTGTTGGCAAGAATTTGGGGAAAAAGCAACCCCCCATGCACTGTTGGTGGGAATGTAAACTGGTGCAGCCACTATGGAAAAGAGTATGGAGGTTTCTCCAAAAATTAAAAGTAGAACTGCTGCATGATCCAACAATCCCACTTCTGAGTATTTACACAAAGAAAATGAAAACATTAATTTGAAAAGATTATGCACCCATCTGTTCATTGCAGCACTATTCACAATAGCCAAGATATGGAAGCAACCAAAGTGTCTATCAATAGACAAATGGATAAAGAAGATGGGGTACATATATAGAATGGAATATTACTCAGCTATAAAAAGGAACAAAATCTTGCAATCTGTGATAACATGGATGGACCTAGAAAGTATTATGCTAAGTGAAATAAGTCAGACAGAGAAAGACAAATACCATATGATTTCACTTATATGTGGAATCTAAAAAACAAAACAAATGAAAAAATAAAACAACACAGAAACAGATTCATAGATACAGAGAACAAATGGGTGGTTGCCAGAGAGGAGAGGGTTGGGGGTGACAGATGAAATAGGTGAAGGGAATTAGAGGCACCAAACTTCCAGTTATAAAATAAATTAGTCATGGGGATGTAATATACAAAATAGGGAATATAGTCAATAATACTGTAATAACTTCAATGGTGATAGATGGTAACTAGACTTACCATAGTGATCATCTTGTACATAAATGTCTAACCACTGCGTTGTACACCTGAAACTAATATAACATTGTATGTCAATTATACTTCAATAACAAAGATGAAGTCAAAGTGAGAAAAGTGGGAAAAAAAGTCAAAATGAGAACAGTGAAGAAAAGAACTTACTGAAGGTGACCCAGCTAGCTAATGGCTCAGACAGAATTAGAACCCAATTATCCTTAGTCACAATTCTTTTTCACATTGTGTTTAAGTTGAAAACATGTCAGGGGGCATTCACCTCAGAGTATGGAACCAAGGCAGGATGAGATTTCTCCTTCATCTTCAGGTGCCTTCAGAAAAGCTGCCCAAATCAATTATTTCCTTTTCTAAATCTCCTATCTCCCATTAATTGGTTTATTTGGAAATAAATAAGAATTGATTTTATGGAAATGGAATAGTAGAGTAATTTTTTTTCACCATCCATTTTGTACTTTCTTTTAACTGATTGTAAACAATTACATACCAAAGTCAGAAAAGCTTGCTCTCTCACTTAGAGATTCTCTGCCTTAAAGTGCATTTAATGTACTTAAATGGAAAGAGAATGGTGGGAAAATGACATCTTGTCCCCATTTGTACATTAACAAGAAAATCAGATATAGCTATAATTTAACCTTAATAAATCAAAATTCTTCTGGAAAGATTTGATGACTCCAACATCAAATTCATTCTGCACCGTCTCCACAGCTGTTAGCAACTTTTGGGGAGGTCTATGTAGGAGAAAACATTCAAAGGCTAATTCTACATCTACAGAGTACAGACATAACTCCTATTTTGACAGGCAGATTTTATAGTGGTTTATTTTGGTCTACTTTAGTATTTCATTTTTTGGCATTAAAGCCTTAACTAATGCCAGATCTGTTCCTCTCCTCCTATATGCTCTGTGTTTTCTTTAAAAACAGGAAACTCATAGCTCTAAAAATTATTTGCTCTGTATGATAATAGCTAAGCAGGGTCTGGCAACCAACTGTGTTAGAATATTACACTGAGGAGGAACTGCAATGAGCCATTTCCAACAAAAGAGAAGAGAATCTCTAAATATGAGTTTTTGTCTCTGTTTTTGTTGTTTTCAACTGGCTACCAAAGAGCCAATGATGTTTTCTCCTCTCAGGTCTCCTGTTGAGGTGCCTGGCATATAGCAGGCACTTAAAAAATACTTCTTGCAGGCTGAATGTAGTCAGATAAAAGTGGATTCATTGTAGTCCAGGAAATGATACCCAAGTTGGGATCCAGTATTACATACCTGCTGCATACACTCAGGACGTCCACACAACATCGCCCAGGGATTATAGGCAAAAGGGACAAAGTTTCCTTATACAGTCTGTTGCATCTACAAAACATGGAAATAATTTGAAGTCAGGTCAAATGCCTTTGGAGAATGTGATTCATTGCACTGCTTATGACCTGTACCGAATTTGAGTTTGGAGATCTTCATCTCAGTATGAAACTAGGTAGATTTATGGGTCTGTCCACACTGCAAAGTCCTTTGACGTCACCTCAATAGGAAGTGTACTTGGTAGAAGGAATATTAAGGCAATACCTAGGACTACATTACACAAAATTAATTAGTCAAGTAAGGGACGTAATGGTTTATTTCTGCAAATAAAATAAATACTCAAATCATTTATTTGACTGGTCATTTTAAGAAAAAAATATGGTTTAAATGATTTTGCATACAGAAATAACCAATGCCTAACTGAAGAAAAAAATGAAATGAAGCTATGCTTACAGACCTTTTCTTTTGCTTTTTCAACATCAGTCTTTCTATAGCATAATGTCACTTTGCTAATATCAAATTTTGATAGTATAATATAATTATATATAATTATGTATGTATGCATATATACACACACAGACACACATAGTCTCATAATATAAAGATAGATAGAGACAGATATAAAGATATAAATATTTAAATAACCTATATTAATAAAGGGAAAAACAGGATAAATAAAATCCATAATATTTGCCCATATGATTACTTACAATTGTAGTAATAAATATGTAAACTAAACATTAATCTAAACATACTCTGAGCAATCTTAGATACCCAAACTTGACAAAAGGAAAGAGAATAATGCAATAGAAAAGGAAAAGTGTTTAAGAAAAGAAAGCCTTTAGCATTAATATTTGTGCTACATTTCTGGTACTATGACGTTATGTTTTACCGTGAAGACATTTTTGCATTTGGTGGTGGCAGGGCCTGGGATGTGATAAAAAGAAGCGTGCTATTTTATGTAGGGACATACTTTAATGAACCTGCTGGTCATGAGCAGGTAGCCACGTTCTTTGAGCAGAAAAAGAAAGTCACTGAGCCATAAGAGAGCTCTTCAGAATAAACTAGCAGGGATTTTTTAGTTAAATGAGGAGAGAGAGAGAGGGCTCCCTGAAAGGAGAAAGCAGGTGCAGCAACTTGGTGGCCTGGCAGGGATTTGAGGAAAATAGCCCAAAATGGACTTCCTGTAGCAGTGATGGATTAGGAATTTTAGAAAAATGATGTCTGATAGTTAGGTTAAATTGTTTCTAACTCTGTGCAGTATTTTCCCCGCATTAATCCCCAAACCAATAGAAAAAGTCTGTAAGACACAGACGTACTTTGTTAGTGGCAACTTGGAAAATAAAAGAGAATGAGCTGTAACTATTGCTTGGAGTGAATTGTTGAGGAAAGGGAAAGGCATAAGGGAGGATAAAGGGACACAATTTATAATCACTCACATGGTCGTCTGTTCGTTGGAGTATCTTGGTCTATGCCAATAGGCTGCAAACTCCATTAAAACAAGGACCATTTCTGTCTTATGCGCTGACACACCCTAATACCCAGAATCCAGCACAGTGTCTAGTCCTTACTAAGTCCTCAGTTGAAGTTGTTGAGTGGACAAAGGAATAAAAATTGATCAAGGAACATGAGTTCAAGTTGAACAACCACGAGTCCCTCTGCAGGAGCCATCAGAATTAACTGGAGAGGGCACTAAACTTCTTGCAGTTATAAAGAATGAAGAGATTGGGAAAGTTGGATTCATTTTAGGATATTAAGGAAATAGTTAACTATTCTGTTCACCCTCATCTGGGTGTACTACACTACAATCCTGACACTAGAGTTAGCATCAGATTTCACAAGTTAAGGCTCAGTTCTCCACAGGACTGCCCCATGTTCAGACACCAGCTTCACTTTGGGGGGCCCCAGACGATCCAGGCCACCTGCACTTCTGACTGACTGGCTTAAAATTTTGAGGTTTTGCGTAACCCCCGCCGGTTTACTAACTCACTAGAACAGCTCACAGAATTCAAGAAAGTGCTATAATTAAGATTAGTTTTATTATAAAGGATGTAGATCCAGAGGACCAACTAAAAGAAGAATCACATAGGACAAAAAGGTAGTTAAGTCTTTCTGGTAACCGGCCCCCCATTGTGAAGCTATTTGGGGCTCAGAATGAGTCATCTCATTAGGGTAACATGCATTCCAATTATTCAAACATTCCCCTAAGGCATAAATAAATTCATTAAAACCTTAATATATCCAATGAAAACATTTATTATTTTTTAAATTTCAATTTATTCATTATTGGTTCTATCCCTAAATTCTCACTCAATAAAAAGCTGGTGCCAGAAGTATCTGAATAACATTGGAATTTTTGTTATTAGCATCATGGTGATGCTTTCTGCAAAGGGTTGGGTTACAAACTGATAAGTGGTAATCGTCAATGGTTCAGTACCATTAATGATTAATGATAAGTTTAAAATTAGCTCTGTCACCAGTTCTATGAGTTCCTTGAGCTTTTGGAGTCAAGAGTATGGCCATTTAAAAAACCACAGACATACATAGCTCTGTAACAAAAGAATTCAAGCACAGCGAAAAGCTTCCATACGTTAGGCAAAGAATTTAGGTTAAGTCATTTCAGTAAAAATTAAAAATTCCCTTTCAGATCTCTCTGTCTATAGGATCTGATCAGGATTCAGGAAGTCTTACCTTGTAACAGTCTACCTCTTTGGAAGTTCAATGATTTCATAAAGACACGACAGAACTCTCATCAACATTGAATTCATTCGTTTACTCTTTGAGCATCTATTGTATATTAAGCACTGTACTAGGTTCTGAGGATACAGAAGTCAACAGAACAGACAAGATTTTTCCTCTCCTGGAGCTTTATTCTAGTGGTAGGCTAGGGCAGGCAGAAAATACAAAGCAAACACATGACTAACCAACAAAAGTACTGACTGTGAAGAGTGCAGTTGGAGGAAATAACTAGGGGAGGACACAGTAACTGAAGAAAGCACTTTAGAAGTTTAACCAGGGAAAGGCTCTCTGAGGAGATGACATTTGAAGTGAGACTCAAAGGAAAGGGAGGTCAAAAGTCATTCCAGGCAGAAGTAAGAGCTCCAGCCTAGAGGAGGAAAGGAACTTGATGGAAGTTCAGTAAGAGTGGTGGGTGGTAGAGATAGAGGCTGGGGCAATATGCGGGGGCAGATCAGTCGGGGTCTTGTTGGCCATGGCAATAAATTTGGATTTATTCTGGGTACAGTGAGAACTCACTGGAAGATTTTTTTCTAATGTCCTAGTAACATTATCTCATTTCCTTGTTTAAAAGATTACTCTAGCTTCACTGCACAGAATAATGGAAGGAGGAGGGAAGAATGAAAGTAGGGAGATTAATTAGGAATCAGCTTTATAATATAGACACATTCTAAAGATCTGCAAACTGAAATCTATGCTCTTTACGTATAGGACCTTGAGAGTAGGAATGAATTGTCTAATTTTATAGAAGTAAAATGAAATATCAGCATCAGAGAGAGAAGAAAGCAAATCTAAGAACCTACTTCATCAACATACTTGGAGAAAGAAAAATTTCCTGATAGCAGTTCCATTCTCCACAGTTGCCTGAGGCAGTGAAATGATATGTCTGTTACAACAGAAGGTCTAAAGATTTTCACTTTCATGCCCACATTTTGTGGCACCATTTAGGCACGGAGGAAAAACAAAAACAAACAAACAAAAAACATGGGTTCAGGAACTGACAGTCAAAATATGTATTATATCATGTAACTTAGTGCTGATAATTGTTATTATACGAGAAAAAAATACCACTTTGCTATTCTGTGTATAACTAATAAAGGTTTGCAGTACCATTTAATGTGATTTTGAAGCTCTGTGATTCCAAGTATTCTCAGTGGAGGCATGTCAGATTTTATAAAGGAAGGGATGGAACTGCAGGATTTCATATGCAGAAATTTGCCTTACAAGCAACTCTGTGGTGGATACTTACTCTCTGAGGATATTTGTAGTTCCAAATACATGTACCTCACCTATGGTTTCCCTCCTCTTTCTAAACATTTCACTATGTACACGGTAAATCCTTATGAGTTCAGACTCCTTGCGGTTAAGTCCTGTCTGAATTAACAGGCTCATGGCCGGAAAAATGAGATTGTGTTCATTTATAACTGTTTAGCTATAATCGATATTCTTTACTAGAATATGCTGTGGGAATAATAGCAATATTTTAAAAGAACTTTCTCTAGATTTATAACATTCATTATCGTTCCCTTTTTAGCATATTTAATGACTGAGAATAGACATTTTAAAAGATTATGACTCATTCAAGAAAAATCTAATTTAATGTACCTGGTAAGATATTTTGCTAATTTCTAGAAAATTTTTCCGAAGAATAGTATTATACTTTTCTTAATGCTTTAAACCTCTGGATTATTCATTCTCATTCTTCCTCTCTCTCTCTCTGCGTGTGTCTGTGTGTGTTCACTTCTTCACCTTTCTCCTCCCTCTTCTTTTTATCCTGTTGACTATTTACAGATATCCAGAGGAACAAAATTGCTTCTTTAATTAAAAGGGGAAAAACAATTTTTAAAAGCTGCCATTGTGGGAAAATGTTTTCAGAAATGAAGCATCAGGGGCTTTGGCTGTGGCCTCTGTGCTGTTTTTTCCGACTGTTTTGGTATTTTAGTGACCGTAAAGAAATGACCCTTAAAGTTGCCGTGTCAGGCTGGTAATAAAGTGACGTCTTGGGAAAACCAAACTCTTTCTTTCCCTGCACATTTTTTTCCTCCTGTAATTAGACTTGCCATCATTGGGGACTGTCTTTGTTATTACCAGCATCCCTCTCACCTCTGTTCAGGGACAGCAGTAGCTAAGCGAAGGCATCCCCTTATGTACTGGGTGGAGGATTTAGACACAAACCGCATTCACGATGGCTGCATTTTTCCTTTGTTAACCTCAGTATCTTCGGGAATTCTTGGTTTTATTTGCAGAGGCCCTGCTTGGCATCCTTCTCCCTTGTGTTTCTTCACAATGTTCTATTATTTGTTATGAAAAACATAAAAAATAAGATAGCTGCTCCTCTGGCCTTTCAAATTCCCAGCCTGCATACTGCTTTTCTGGAATTGGTCACCAGCCAGGACCATCACTAAGGAGAAACATGTGGTTGCCACTTGTGTCTCGTGCTTGTTTCACTGAATCTGGTAGTTTCAATTGAATGCACTGATGTCACTCTTCCAAGTGAATGAACCCCACAGGGATTGTAGAGAGGATGAAGATTGCTTTTTATCAAGCCGGGGACCCTACATTTTCTTCTCAAACCGTCAGCAGACTCACTTTCTGCTGTGCCTGCAAGCACCAGAGCAGATGTAACTAATTAGCACACTCTTTATATTTGTTTTCTTCAAGGGCTGGTCTGTTCCCTGTGTTTTCTGCTGGGTTCTGCTCAGATACCATCAAATAAAAAGAGTCATCTATGCTGGTTTTTTTCTGAGAGAAATTTAGACTATGGTTTAAGGATGTGTATTTCATAACCCCAGAGCTATTGTTAAGTTGACAAGTACTAAGCATTCTCAAAAAATATATTCATCAGTCATTAATTCATTCATTTAAAAATTTTATTGAGCAACTATTATATGATGACACCTGTTTAGGGCAAGGAAAATATAATCCTGTCTCCATGGAGAGTATAAATTGGTGGAAGGGCACAGTCTCTTTCTATATAAATTCTTATTTACATTCATATATATTTATATATAGACATATAATCAAAGATGATTTCATATAGGGATAAGTGCAATGGAAGAAATAAAGTAATTGAGTGTGAAAGGGAAAGACTGATCATCCAGAAGATGACATTTAAGCTGGATCTGAATAAGGAAAAGAAGCTGGTTATCTGACAAGCTGGAGGAAAAACTTATCAGGAAGCACTCAGGCCCAGAGCCAGGACTGAGTTTAAGTTGCTTAACGGACAGAAAGCCAGAATGGCAGGTATTTGGGGATGTATATGGAGTGTGCATATGGCCTTTTGAAGTTTATAATCAATACTCTCTATATACAGGATGGGGGCATATCAGTGGAGACAATCTTTCCAATGAAAGGGAAATAAACTGTGTTTAGAACAGTTCTGACACACTAAAATACTTCATGAATATTTGCTGAGATAGATTCTTGAAGTCCAGTTTTCAATTGTTTCAACAAACATTTGTAGGCATTGATCATAAGAATATCAGTTTCTACATGTTTATATTTAGTTTAATATTCACAGCAACACTAAAAGGAAGTGGCTATTATCACCACTTTAAAACATGTGGAAACTGCAGATTGGGGAGTTTTTAAAAACTTGCTGAGGGTCATAGAGATAGAAAAAGTAGACCTGAAACTGAAACTCAGGTCTGACTCTTTACCAACCCCATTCTTTGAAACTAGCCTACTGTGAGTTAGGCTCTGAGTTAGAAGGTGAACAAAGGTGCCTAATACAGAGTTGCTATCCTCAATGAACTATCCTGTTGACACTTCAAGGTGAATATTAGGGTCCCTGTTTAACAGATGAAAAAACTAAAGTTCGGACAGAAGAAGTGGCTTGACTTGTCATAACTGGGATTTGAACCCAATATTGTTTGCTTCTGCCACCTCTTTCCCCATGTAAGTCTCTGATGCTGCCAAAGTAAGGAACCACTAGGATAGGGGAAAGGTCATTCTCATTGCATCTCATTGCAAGATATTTTGCAGCAAAATGATTGTGTCAATTAATGTCCTTTGGTTGGAGGCATCAGAAATGTGGCACATATACACAATGGAGTAGTACTCAACCATAAAAGGGAATGCAACTGGGTCATTTGTAGAGATATGGATGGACCTAGAGTCTGTCACACAGAGTGAAGTAAGTCAGAAAGAGAAAAACAAATATCGTATATTAACGCATATATGTGGAATCTAGAAAAATGGTACAGATGAACCTACTTCCAGGGCAGGAATAGAGACACAGACGTAGAGAATGGACATGTGGACACAGAGGCGGAAGGGGAGGTTGGGACGAATTGGGAGATTGGATTGACATATATACACTACCATGTGTAAGATAGATAGCTAGTGGGAACCTGCCATAAAGCACAGGGAGCTCAACTCGGTGCTCTGTGATGGCCTAGATGCATGGGATGGGGGAATGGGGTGGGAGGGAGGTCCAAGAGGGAGGGGATATATGTATACATGTAGCTGATTCACTTCATTGTACAGCAGAAACTAACACAACATTGTAAAGCAATTATACTCCAATAAAAAAAAAAAGAAAAAGAAATAGACTCTCATTGGGTTTCAGTTAAAAGAGCAGGAAGGGAGGTTATTGGAACTCTACTGAGACAGCTCACAACATTGAAAGAGTTGCTGAACCACAAAGTTCCAGGAAGATGGAAAATGGGGTAGAGACCTCAGCTGTGGACCTTCTCTCTGGGTGCCCCCTTCTGGTGACAGCGCTGATTTTCTCCTGCTTCTGTATGTTTCTGTTTAAGTTGAGCTTCTCCAGAAAGAGACTCACATTAGGCCAGTGAGGTTAGATTCTTATCCTGTAATCCAAAGGCGCAGATACGGCTACCTGATAAAAGAGGTATATTTTTCATTTTGAGGAAAAAATAAAAGACTACTGCACAGATCATATCTAATCGCACATTTTACAGATAAAGAAACGGACATTGAAGGAGTGTAAGTGATTTTTTTTTTTTTTTTTTTTTTTTTTTTTTTGCCCAAGGTCACCTAATTCTTGATCCGAAGAAGCTGCAATTAAGAAAAATGCTGTTTGTTCTCAGAATGTCAGGTCTCTCCTTTCTACCTTAATCACACCTCTTATGGGTCTTTACCCTTCCTCATTAAAACCTGTACATTATAAATGATCAATCAGTTAGAGTTTAGGGTAACTAAAATGTTGCTGGATATATTTGTAGTATAAACCTCATTTTAAGGTATGTATACAAGGTCCTTTTCCCTATAAAATACACCTTAGGAACTGCTGAATAGAGGAGATGCATTTTCTGATCAAAGGGATGTCTCCCCAAATTCTTAAGCTTGGACATCAATACACAGCTCATCTTTTCCTATTGAGCACTTTAAGATACTATTTCAGAAACATTTTACAAAACCTATGCCTGGCCTTCTATATAAATGCCAGCTTAAGAAATTATGCTGGCATTCTCAATATTTACCCAAAATTTCACTGACAAAGATACTGATCTTTCTGTATTTAATAAGCTTCTGAGTAATGAACATAGATATTCTCAAGCAAATTTTTGAACCTCCATCACATGGCATATATCTCTCAGTATAAAAGAGACTCGATCCAATTTACATGTCAGTTTATTAACATTAAGACTGGGTCCAAAATACTATTTTTTCCAGCAAATACTAAAACATGCTGTGACTATAGTAACCTTCCCAGGTAAACCCCAAATTGTCCTTTGCCCCATCTAAGCAGATCAGATTTGTGCTAAACTCACCACAGTTGGAAGTCACTGTGTTTGAGCTTATTTTACCATTTCCACTAACTAATAGAAAAATTCAAAACTTCAGTTCAAAGTGCTTGGAAGAGTCTGCAGAGAGTTCAGAACCTTACAAGACCTGAACCTGAACCCGTTTCTTTAACATCCGTAGTGGATGTTGATAGCCCTCTGGGAATTAATCTCACAATCAGACTGCAAGAAAGATCGAGGATAAGAGTAATGAAGACATGAAGAAGATATTTCCTTCGGGTTTAAAAAGAAAAATATATTCAGAACATCAATCTCTGTAGCCTAGGCTGACAGATGATGGTTTAAGAAATAACCATCAACAGCAGGGAAATAGTTTCTTTAATTGTACAATCACTTTTGGAGCTATTTGGAGTTGTCTGCATAAACTCCTTTCAAATACAAACACACATACACACCCACACACATTTATTGAGAGCAAATACCCATTGCTGAAGTTAATGGAGTGAAATACAGCTAAAGTGGGACTAGGAGAGCAGCAGGGGAGGAATTGTGGAAGCCAAGTTAACTGCTCTGATACAAACTGACTTTTTGTCTTTTCCAGCCAGACCATATATTATAGTACATAATGTAGGATGGGGATGCTTTCTGTAGTGAATGCACTGTATAGGATAAAGGATCAGCAAAATACTATGGATGGGGTATTTTTTCCTTCTTTCCGTTCAGGAGCTTTTGCCCTCTCCTCCGCGGTGTACTAATACCTGCAGAATTATGGACCATTACGATTACTTTGAGCTTGCCAAGACACAGTCCTCACCTAGAATCCTGCTTGGGGCTGAGAGATTCCAGTATGAGAGTCATGTCAAAAAATGGGAGGATGTCACAAAACAGCCACCACCATGATGAAGGAGCTAAAGGGACTGATTTATGAGAATGGATTAAAACAACTTAATAGAGTGGCCAAATCATGACCCAACTCCATAGGACTGTCATACACTTTGAAGGTAGAAGGGACTTTTTTAAGCAGAAAATTTCAAGGGCACAATAGGTCATAGAAGGGAGAAAAGAAAAGATCTTCACCTAGCTGGTATGTTGTGTATAGGACTAAGACCAGGGCCAGGTAGCAAGTCAAGGTTTAAGCTTGCGCTCTTCAAAGTGATACAGCGAAAATGTCTCCTCAGAAGTGAAGACCCAATTCTAGAATGATGTTAATTTTTAATGGACAAATGTCCTCTAGAGAGCCGTGTGAGAGGGGGCTAAATGAGATGACCTAATAGGTCTGTCTCAACTCTAGTGTTTATGATTCTGTCATTTTTTGAGTCATTATTTTTGTTTTTTTCAAATTCATTATAGAGACAAAAGGTCTTTAATTTTAGTGCCAGCATGTGCCTTCAAAATCCAAAGCATCTCTCTCTGACAGTATATTTGCAGACTCATCAAAATGATTATTTCAGCCACTTAGGAAGTATGGTAATGGTATTTTTTGCATCTTAATAAAGCAGTTCCTGTTATTTAAAAAGAGACCAAAACCTGAAACATAACTTCCTTTTTTACTAAAAATGTGAAACCTGTCAGTTAATGATGTTAGTTCCATGCAGGTTTTTTGTCACAAGGAAAAAGTATCATGGTACATGCAAACCTGCAATACTTTCCCATTCTCTTGCCCTATTTTTATGATTACTGTTATTATAAGGGATAAAGATTTACTACCTACTGATCAGCAATAGTAAAATCAATATTTTTTTCTAATTAAAGACTATATCAGCATAATTCCAGTATGACAGGAAAAGTGCAGAAAAAGACAGGAGCGACACATAGAGGATTGGCTTCTGAATCACTGGTCTTGGACAATCTTTCACCACTGATTTACTGCATTGTTTTAAGCTTGCAACTCTATCTTACTGTGCCTTTCTTTGTCTCTTCTGAAGAGCAAAGAAGAAAAGAAGCAGCAGCAGCAATAACAGTCACTGCCAGTCCCAGAGACAGGACTTACCTCTGCCTCCTTCTGAGATTTCCTGAGGATAAACAAGATCTTTTCATTAAGTGCTTTGAGTTGCTTAAGCTAACAAAAAAAACCCTCCCCTACGTTAAAATTTTCCTGGTTTTCTTGACACTTCCGTGAATGTAGTAGACACTCAATAAATGCTAAATTAAACCAAATTACCAAAAATTTCCCCAACAATCATATCAGTTTAGAATATACATGTTTGATAGTCTAACCTGACTGACACAGAACAAGAATTATGATTATTTTTCCTAAAGTAAGCATTACATTTGAATGCCAAAACTCTGTGCTATTTAGCAAACAGAAATATAATACATGCTTATTCATTCTTTTAGGTGAAAGGCTTTGTGAAAATGAGTAGAGAACAATTTCCGAGAGCTCTGGGCTCCATGCTTGGTCAATGCCAGGGCAGAAAGGGGCAAATGGAAGGCAATGGAACTTCTGATTCCAGAAGGTATCTGATGCAATTCAGGTCACCCTATGCTGAAAGGGAGGGTTAGACTTCAGCATAAGAATAAATGCAGCCACTTACTGTCTTCTCCAGAAAGAGGAACAGAGAGGACGGAATGGGAATTGAATCTTACTTGAAGGAAGACTTTTTGCATATGCGTAATTCATACGAACTTCCAAAGCAGGGCCCGTTGAAAATCTGACTTACTAAACTGGAAATCCCTAATCAAGGTCAAGGCTGATAACCATCTCAGAAACTAGTTGGCTCCTTCTTTAAGAGTGATTTGTAAGCCTTGATACACATGCCAGGTGATACACATACGTGATACATGATATACATGCCAGGTAACAGAGAGATATCCAGACAATCCCAGTAAAAAATTCTTGCCTCTAGTGTGCAGATGATTAAGATATATTTAATTGGGGGTGGGGGGAAGGATAGATTTTACATGTGTGGGTTGTTTTAGTTTTCTACTTTACGTTGGGTTTTAAATATAACCTCAGGATCTGAGGGAAAAAAATCCAAAGTACCTTTTAAAATATTATTGTCCTTCTGTGTAACTTCTTTACGCCTAATATTTAAAAATTAAGAATTGCTCTAATTTTGAATTTAACTTCTAAGAAAACAGTATCTTGTGTACTTTTTTTACGTTTACTTAAAACCTAACACCTTTTATCTTGCTCTGAAATTAATCTTGTGACTTTCCTAAGTAGATGGTTTATTTTTATGATTTTGCTTTTGAACCTGTTTTCAACGTTGTTCTCTTCACTCTAGCATTTTGTGATGTCGTGGATTATTGTTGATCTATACGAGTTTGAGTGACCCTTTCAGTAAGGGTTCAACTAAAGGCAAATGAATCATCAGAGATCTATCTGGCTTGCAGTGGGACACAATAATTTTATTTCACTTATGTTAAAAATGGAAAACAAAATCAATCGTTTCCAGCAAAGATAACTTAACAGACAGTCTTTACAAAAGAATAGAACGTTGCTTAAATACCCTCTTTTTTGTTCCCTCTAATGGACACTACCCTCAGGAGCTAGAACATAGGAAGTTGAAGATGCAAATATGTCATTTGCTGATAGAAGTAATTTAGTCTTTTTGTTTTTCACGACTTATAATGTTGGACAATGTGAGCAACGGGAAATAATTTACATTCTGAAAAACTCGACAAACAAATCCTGTAAATAATATATGCTGAAGAGCAGTGTGTAGCTCTAGCAGGATATTGCTTAGAGAGATTTTGTTTAAAACATTTATTGGAGGCATATATTACAGTATATCATTTACTGGCTGGAAGCCATGCAATATGTGTCTTTACAAAAAAAAAAAATTACCTTGTAATATGAGCCCCTCCAAGGCATAATTATATAATAAAGTTCTTATTGGAAAAACTGGAAGTAGGCCAAGCCTTGTCCAAATATAGTGAATGTCAGAGCCAAATTTATTATCCTTAGCTATTAACAGGAGAAGGCAGGTTTTGTTTACCAAGCCTAATTCTCTCCTAATTACAGCCACTATAAAATAATTACTATCCATGGGATAACAACACAAGACAGAGTGACTAACAGAAGAAACTGCAGGGGTTAGAAAACAGAGTGCAATTCTGTGTCACTTTGAACAGCTTGTGTACTGCCATGAACAAATTAACGGACTTCATTAAGGAATTATGTTTTAAGAGAGGCTTTGCGGTGAAGCAGTAAAGCAATTAATGCATCTTATTTGGTCCTAGATCTGAGTTGTAGTGCAGTTTGAGACAGCAACTAAATTTTTTTTTTAATTTTTGATGTATCAGGTTTAATAGGGTACAACCACATTACTGGGCAAGGTGGTTAATGAGTGTAGAGAAAGACTCCATTTTGGACAAATGATATCTAGCCCCTGCTAGCTTGTTCTGTCTTTATGAGCAGATTTCTTACTGTGGCGATTTTAATAATCTACTGAAGACAAATGCCAACTTTTATCTAATTCCATTTCACAGCCTACCTTTACGTCCTAAACTCTGTTGGATTATACTTTTGATGAAAGGTATAGTTTTCAGAAAGGTAAGAATATCCTGTGTATCTATTTGAGCCACAAAACTGGGAAGTTGGAATATTATTTCAATATTTCATATTTGCTTTCCACACAAATCAAAACAGAATATTATCCAGTTGAAACATGATGCTTCATTAAATTCTCAATGTTTCCCATTCCCACATTCCCTAACCTCTTCCGTCTCATCACAGAGCCCCAGAGGTGTAAAGAAACCTTGCTGTAGATCTTTGTACCCTTAAAACATATGCACCAGAATCAACCACTCTTCGTACTACTTTTGCACAATGGCAAGGGTGAAAAGTCAAGTTGTGCCTCTTGCTGGTTCTGTGTCTCTTCTCTCTCTCCACGTGCCAGCCCCCCAACGCAACCCCTCTCTGTAAAGGGTCACTTCTTACTGCAGTAGGAAAAATGCTCCTGTTTTGGTGACTTGGTGAAAACGTACAAACTCAGCACACTTGGGGAGTCTGTTCTAGACACTCCTTTTAATAGGCCTCCAGATGGCCACATAAAAGCAAAAGGATTATTATAGCAACTCCCAACCGGGCCATTAGAGATAAAGGTGGACCAGAGTTTCCTTTAAAACCATTTTTTTTTTGAGGAATATATGATCTGATCACACACACACACAAAAAAATCCTCGATATAAAAGTAGGAGAAGAAGTTCTAAATCCAGAAATTCATTTTTGTATTCTATTTATCTTCACAATGTTGCTTTATGCAAATTAAGTTACTCAATTTAAAGTTAAAGGATCAAAATGTAATTTCAGTTCTTCCCAACAATGCTGTAGCATGCTTTAGCTTTTTTTTTTTAATTTAAAAAAGCTTCTTTTTTTCTCTCCTTTTTGTTCTCCAGACGCTGAATGTTTCTATAGAGAATGAAAGTTAAGAAAGGAATAGGCAATAAAGAGATTCAGAAAAAACATTTTATGTGGAAAAAGAAAATGTCCTATCTCAAATGTATATATATATATTACCGCCTCTTAGTACAATCAATTAAAGCAGTGTCATTGAATGACTCCCTTCCTTCTCCACTGTCAGAAGCCACAGTAGCTCTGAGCTTGAAAACAGGACTGGCTGGTTTTACACAGTGGAATTATGGCTTCCTCTTTCTTACTTTCTCCTTTTCTGTATTTCCCAAAATATTCCAAGAGGCATGCTTTATTTTATTTTTAAAAGGTTTTGTTTTGAGGAAACTTCAAACCACACACACCCCCTTCTACTACACATATACAACTTTTGCCCCCAGGAAGCAAAGCAGACACATGTTATTACCCAAAAACCAGGCAAGTTTTTCTCCATCCAGCCCCATTAGATAATTAACTTGAATCCATTCCTCCCAGATTCTAGAGTTAGCTTGTTGGTTTGCCCTAGTTTGAGTTGTGGCTTTTCATCTTGTCTCTTCCTTCCTTGGGAATTTTAGTGCAAAGTTGGAAGAGACAATATTGAGAATTACTAGCCAGTTCCCATTTTGAACTGGAAGTTTCCTTTATCATTTTCATTATTATTATTATTGTTAAATATTTCAAACACATACAAGTATAGAAAATAATAAACACTCATATATTCACTAAGATTTAACAAATATTAATGCATTAGAAAAAGTTTACTTGCATCAAGTATTTTTTCATAATAAAATGTTAGAGAGAGAGTTGAAAACCCCCTTTGTATCCTCTCCTGATGTCATGAAGCCCTTTCACTATCATTTTCCCTTCCTTCCCAATGGTAAAAAGGCCACTATTTTAAATTGGTTTGTAACTTTCACATCCATGTTTTTATATGTTTACTACATAGGTATGTATTCAAAAATAATATATTATTCTATGATTTTTAATTTACATAAATGTAAATTTTACTCTGCTACTTGCTTTTTCACTCATTATGTTTTCAACATTTATCCATGTTGATCTATGTAGAATTGATTCACTTATTTTAATTGCTATATAAGCCTTCACTGTGAATATGAATGCAACACAGTTCACAGATGCATTGTCCAACAGAGAACAAGGCCACCTATGTTGTGTAATTTAGTGAATGAAGGAGAAGGATCCTTTCCTTTCTGGTTTGTGATGTTTTAATTTTTATACTCAAAATTTTTGTTGTTGTTTAAAACCACATTTTAAAATGTTATAGACAGTGAAAACACAATAAACCTCTGTAGTAATTCATACCCCACTATGGAAGAATTTATCCTTTGGCAGTTTTGATACGTGTAAATGTGGCGAGACCGTGATGATGCTGGCCAGTTGGGAAGAGAAGTCGGGATAAAAGAAGGTAGCTTCTGTCATATTCCACAAAGTGAAGGCTAGAGCTACCAGAAAATAGGACTTCTTCATGATAAATGAAGAAGCTTGTCCAGAAACTTTTAAAGCTTATAGTCCAGATTCAATAAATATTATAAAGACAAGGCCTTGACATGGTGGATGGTAAAGGACGTGGCAATGAGTCGTGTCGATGATTCACAGATACTTAAAGAACCCGAATTATGCATTAATGTGATACAATCCTAATGGTTCTGCCATCTCAGTGCATTAACTGCTGTGTTATATTAAAACTGGTGTGATATGTGGTATCAATCCAAGCATTTATAGGCTCTTTTGTGCCTCTATTTCAGTTTCTTTATCCAGTTTAAAGACTTTAAAACTCCATTTTAAAAGTAAACACAATTATAAATTTAAAATGTTACCATGCTATCAGATGTCTAGAAAAGGCAAAGGTTGTTGACTCAAGGTCACTAATATCCATTTACCAGACATCAAGTGTGGCACGTTGCATATTGAGGCATCATTTAATGGGAAGTAAGGGCCGGCAGCATTAATGCCATTATCTGACCTGTCTTTTCAGGGATTATAATCTTTCCATGCACCTGTTCACTATGGTCAGCCCTATACACAGGTAAAGTAAACATCCAACTTTGGAGCATAGTTCAAGGAACATGGGGCAAAGACAGCCTTACAGAAATTTCTTTCCCACCAACCTGCCACAGGATCTGAAATTCCCATCATTTAGAATTAATTTGTCTTGAGGCAATTCATCTAGAAGATAATATGAGATAAATATGATTAAGTAAAATAACACATTAAACTTTTATCATTCATTAAGACCTGAGAAGGGATATGTTCATATGAGTTGTTAACCAGTAACCTAACTATATCTTGGGGAAAAATAGGGAATATTTCACTGCCATGTTATTGTGGGTACAGAGAAGAAAAGTCTGTATTGCAAGAAGCTGTCTGGTGGGATCTTGAAGTAAAGAATAAGGGACCAGAGGAAGCACCAAACAATGAATGCTTTGGAGGTTGAGGAGAGTGGATACTAAGAGTTGAGAAAAGTAAGAAAAGAGCATTGAAGAACAAATGTGTGGTGTGTGTGTGTGTGTGTGTGTGCTGGAGATGTGTACTTGAAAAATACCTACTTTAGGATTTTGTCCTTGGCTAAGATTTTCTGTGCACAACCAAATCTTGTTCCTCCTTATACACATATTATTTCATCTTTAATTTAAAACTAAAATAAATTCCTTAACACTCCAAGACATACTCTGTGAGCTAATAGCTCATAGCCTTGTACAAAAATGTTTTCTTCCCCCTTGAGTTTTTATGTCTTTTTTTTACATTTTATTTTATGTTATGCTTTGTGGCAACTGAAGGAAATATTCATACAAGTTTAAAATGCTGATACTACAGAATCTTTTTGCTTGGTGGAATTTTGTTTGCACAGATTATGCTTCAGGTGAACAGCAAGCACTTTTATATTTGAGTAGGAATTAACTAAAACTATTTGTTTCATAAACAATGCACTCACCTATTCATTTGCTTGCAGTCACACTTGGAGCTTGGCTTGAACCAGCCATTTTTATATAAAAAGTGACAGTTAACATCTCAATAATTCTGAGAAGTGAGGCCACTTTCTACATGTCTTTGAGATACTGAGATAAACCTGAGGGATTAAGACCAGTTTCCCCTAAGGTATACGTCATTCCAACAGCTGATGTTGGCTGAATGCTTACCAAATTCCAGCCACTGGGAGGCAGTATTGTGCAGTAGTTAAAATCTTGAGATTTGGCATCGGCTAGTCAAGGGTTCAAGTCTGACTCTACACAACTGGATGAGTTAACCTCGTTAAGCTTCATTTTCCTTATGTTGCAAAATGGGATAAGACCCATTTCTATTTTATGCTGTTCTGAAGATTAAATGAGATAATGTGAGTCAAGTGCTTAGCTTATGCCTGGTGCTCATTAAAACCCAATAAATCTAATCTCTAGGCATTCGAACCTGATGACCCTTTTCTCCCTTCCTCATACTCTTGCTAACCTCACACATTCCTCTCTTAGAAATGAGTGTCATGGATCCAGATGCAGGAAAAAAAGTTAATTTTTATGGGGAGAATCTTTGGTATTTAGCCAAGGTACCCAATAGCAGTGCTTCTCCCAGCATCTCCCATTGATATTCTTATCCCAGGACTGCTCAGTCACTTCAGCACTTCCTTTTTCATAATTTCCTCCATTATCTTACACAGCAATGTCCTCTTCAATGACAACTGCACTAGCCACTGAACACCATGGGTATTTATCCTATTGGTAAGAACATGATGCTGTTTAGATATAAGTTCGAGTCTAGTGTATCACTTAAAAAACGAACCTTAATACTGCCAGGATAGTCCCTAGTCTTTACATTTATATCCTCAAATTTATCATCTCCTACTGAGCTTAATTGTTCGAAGTAACAAATACATATTTCACTAAAGAATATTTGGTATATATGTATCAATTTGTCTACAGCACTACACAGAAAAGTCTATCCTTGACATTGCATTAACATTCAGTGACCACACAGTAGTTTATACTTCTTGAGACAGAGAACACTTTCAAAGAAAGCCACTGTCCCCAGCATATTTATAACCTTTATTGTGGAATCGACAATTGACCCTGTATCCAGCGTATTCACTGATTTCAGTTTCACTGCTTACATCTAGCCTTTAACAAGCTATTTTGATGACTTCATTCACAAATTATTTTCCTATTCTCATCTCTCATTGACTCTAAAAATAAAGTAGCCTATAGGTCCTTTGGCATCTAGACCAGTTTCACTATGTCTTTATCTCTTAAGAAGAGAAATTAATGATAGTTCAAAATTCACATGTATGGGTAAAGTCCTCTGTCATCCTTTAGAGTTTTGACACTTTTTCAGTTTGTTAATATTTGATGAGCCTATAGATTCAGAAAAATATCATTGATCATCAGGTTCTTCCCAAGATCAATCCTGTGGTAAATTCATCATGAAATGTAAGTAAATGTATTATGTGTTCTATAATCATTTCACTTGCAGATGAAGGGTTCTTGTGTTTGTCCTTAACTTTTCTGGGCAGTAATTCAGAAGCAGAACTCTGGCCTGTTAAGAGGTACAGCTGCACCCTGCAGGTAGGATGAAAAGGTCCTGGATGAGGTCTTGAATGCATGTCCTTACATGCTTCACACCGCAACCTAATGTGCAGCTGCAGACCACCCCACCTGAGATAATAAATGAGAAATTCTCAGGGCTGTTGAGCACTTTGCAAATTTTCACAGTAGATCAGCACAAACTTAGTTAGCACAGGTGTTCACATAATTGTGATTCATTGGAAAAATTCTCAGTGCTCAACAGCCCTCATAGTCTTTTCCCTCCTAGGTGCTGGTTGAGTGTGAGTATATTGTGGGGAAATGTGCCATGATGTTGGGCTCCACTGGTGCTTGGCTAAAGGGTGTTGGACTTGAAAAAGAACCGCTAAATGTGTCCAATTCTCTTGGTCCATTTGCTTAAGTTTCCGAAACTGGAGGATGACATGAATCCAATAGTTCAATAGATAGAAATAAAATCCAGTGTCTAAAAAAAAAATCTCTTCTGATAGTGGATAATATTAAAACATTTTTGAGATTATTTGAAAATCATTAAATCCCAAACAATGTAAAGATCTCATACCTCATTCTTCTTGCATTGTAGCTGCCATTTTCTGGGGAACTGTGCTCAGTGCTACCTAATTACCAGCTCTGCTCATTTCTTAAGGTTGGCCACCATTTGGACTAGGACTCAAAGGTAATCATTCTGAACTAGTGAGTAAGCTCACTCTGCAGTCAGCCCTTAATATCAGCCTTGGATTTTTCTATTTACAGAGTGAAACAAACTACATGGCATAAAATTTGCATAACTTTTAATGTAATGAAGTCAGTAATTTGGATTAAAAAAAAAACAACAAAAAAACCTGACCATATAGTTAACTAATATTGATTAGGCTCCTACATTGTGCTTGATTCTGTGGTAACCACCCCAAATTTGAGGGTAAAGGAAAAGAAAAAAAACATTTGCCTGTGATCTGTATGTGATCTAAATACATATGGCTACTTTATGATTTTTTTTATAAACACAGAATTAAAGGAATTTCAAATTGCATGCCTCTCTGCAATGGAAATTGATTCAAAATACATTCCCAATAGTCAACTCTGGTGTGTCTGCTGCTGATTCCTATGTCCCTGCCTAAATGCAAAAGTGTCTGTTCTCACAATCTATCCAGAATTTTCCCTTAAGGGAAGTGATCAAACAGATCATATTTTAATATTACCTTTAGACTTCTGCTAATTTCTTTCAAGAACTTAACATATAAGTCTATGCTGATTTGAATGGATCTATAGACTCTTTCCAACTCCTTCTTAAGAGCAAAAATGTACTTCCATAAATTATTTCAAGTAATCAACTAAAGATATGCACCTAAGCATAGATGGAAAAGTCCTCAGTGGTCCTTATGGTACCTCAAATCAAGAACCTACTTGGTACCATTACAATGGAGGGTCTGAGTCTCTTCCTTGATCCTAAAATACCTTCTGAAAAGTGGATGTTTCTCCTTTGTTTTTTATTTTTGTTTGTTTTTGTTTTTCTTTTTGGCCTCACCGAGTGGTATGCAGGATCTTAGTTCCCTAACCAGGAATGGAACCCATGCCCCCTGCAGTAGAAGAGTGGAGTCTTAACCACTGGACTGCCAGGGAAGTCCCTCCTTTGTTTTCAAATACAGAGATAAAACATTAATACTGAGAGAAATCCCAAATCCTTCATTAGCTACCTCATGTTTCCAAATGAGACCCTAGGCCAATGGACACATCATTACTAGCTGATGCTTTAGCCCCAGATCCTTATATTGTTCCTTATTCTTTTTACCTGCAGTAGAACATGGTGTCACTAAGACTCCATCTGCCTGAACTGGAAACAAACTTGTATGACCTTCATGTCTCCTTTTCCCTGAACCCTGGCTGATCCTACTAAGTCCTACTAGGTCTGTGTAGATTAGGAAGGCCATTCAAAAGAGACAAAAACAAAATGACTTCTGAGATACAGCAACAATTTCATGAAATTCCAAAAGAAAAAAACAATTCAAAGAGGAAGATATCCCAGAATAGAACACTAATTGAGAAAACAAAATGTTTAAATTCTGTTTCTAGAGGATTCTATCGTTTGTTCTTAATCCCTATCAGAAGTCAGTTTTTAGAGAACAGCACATGGGAAGGGCAGTGAATCCCTCTAACAGAAGTATATGCCCAAGTATGCTACCTTTTCTTCCCCTGTAGGTGTGAGAGTATCCAACAGATGAAAAGTCACTCTCTAACTTGGTGATGGGACAGAGAGAGGAAATTGGTCCAGAGCTAGTGAATGACTCTTAGGGTCTTAGATGAAAATATTAATTCTTATTGATAGATGTATACTGAGAATCTCTACTATACAAATTGTGGATACATTAGGTTTTAAATAGTGGTACAAGCATTTCATTGTCCATGAATGTCTTTAAATTATGTTCTCTAAAATCTACATTTATCATCCTGAAATTATATAGGCTGTCTAAATAACAAGCAATATCTTAAGCCAAATCAAACAGAAAATTCATGACACCTTTTAGTGTCAAGATCTTTTTTTATTGTAAGAAATTAATTTTTAGCAGATATCTAAACCCATAAACATATTTGTGAACCACAGATCACTGTTGAGAACTACAACATTAATTATATAAAAGACCTCTTCAATCATTTAACTTTATAGTTGCTATACTGAAATACAAATTTTCAGATTTCTGTTCAGTAGCATAAGCAGACTTCTATTCATTTGTTCAGTTTTGTTTCCAAACTTCAGGCATTAGTTGATATGTTATCTTTAGTAGTAGATGTTTCTCAGGTCTGAAAACAAAATATCTATAGCAATTTTTTTTAGCTCTCTAAGACTTCTTTTCTTTCTCTTTCTCTGTCTCTCTCTGTCTCTCTCTTCCCTATCTCTCAACACTATCATGAGTGCTAACTGATGTAGTGATTCTACAATTCTAATGCTACTTTATAATCCACAAACTATTTGGCATTTCACATTCTTAAAATCTGTCACCAAAAACATTGCGGCCTAGTTCTGACATTTTCTCTGTTTCTGACTTTACATAACCATATATTTTTGTTTACAATTCTTAGAACAGGATGCAGTGAGTTTTGGATTGGTCACTAAAATAATACTTAAGACATCTTTATAAGAAATAAAAGAAAAAAATGACTGGATTCTCTTATCTGGACCGAGATGCAGGCCTTGGGTGTTGCTAAGACCAGTGAAGAATGTTAGAAATATCATGCTTTTTTTTTTTTTTTTGCGGTACGCGGGCCTCTCACTGTTGTGGCCTCTCCCGTTGCGGAGCACAGGCTCCGGACGCGCAGGCTCAGAGGCCATGGCTCACGGGCCCAGCCGCTCCGCGGCATGTGGGATCCTCCCGGACTGGGGCACGAACCCGCGTCCCCTGCATCAGCAGGCGGACTCTCAACCACTGCGCCACCAGGGAAGCCCTATCATGCTTTTTAAGCCTCTGGTGAGGGCAAGAGGTGGGGGGACACGTGAAGAGTTTGCATCCTTGTTTCTTGCGCTACTTTTCCTTCAGAGTATATTAAAAACAAAATAACCTTTCTTGGGTCTGGGGTGCTTTCAGTATATCCTTCTTACAAGCAGTGGAATGGACCAGATGGTCGCTTGAGTTCTATAAACCTCTGACTCCTTAATTCATGGTCAGAATATCAGAGAGCCAACTTCATTCCCATTGTGAGCAGGGGATTCTTGAAGAGTGGCCTCCTTTTTTTATCCAGGTATTGTTTAAGCTGCATTAACTTGTTTGTATCAGGCTGAGCTGAATTTCTGTGGTACTGAAGGGAAAAAAAGTGCTCTTCCAACAGATTCAAATGTTTTCCAGATCTACTGGTGGTAATTGACATAATTCATTTTAATGAGTTAGAAGTATTTGAAGAGCTTTCAGTGAAAACATGCGGAGCCACTCTATAAATTCCTAGACTTTTAGAACTCTCTCTGTCTCCAGTGTTTCTATATTTGCTGTATCCAGTAAACTGCTAAACAAAAATGATTTACTGTAAAATAGTTATAAGTAAAGAAATGTCCTCTGAGGATACAATAATTGTTTTCATTTTCCTTTCCCCAGTGCCAGTGGTATAATAAAATGCTAATAGATGCAAATTATGCACGATCTTTAATGCATACTAAAGAGATACCATTTAAAAATCAGGTACCTTTTGTTGGTGAGTAAGCAGTGGAATATTGTTTCCTTTTTAAGATCTTGTACAAACCAGGAAGGTTTCTTTCTGGATTGTCAGCATGTGAAAGCCCACCTCCAGAACGGTATAGTTAGACATTCCAGAGGAGGGGTGGAGACTGGATGGGGGAGGAGAAGAGGCAAACAAAAACATCTTTGACTCCAAATGATTCCATAAGGAGATCTTGGAAAGAAAAACAAACATCCCTCCAACAGGACAGCCACTGTGACTTAAAGAAGAGAAAATTGAAATACATGAAAAATCAATGAGGTAATAATTAAACTGTGGGCCACACCATACAGCAGCCTTCATGCATTTGGTAATGGAGATAGGGAACTGAAGTCATCAGTAGTTAAAAGGGAGCAAAGAACAGCCGTCATCTTGAAGCTAATTTCATGATGAGACACTAAAAAGCACATACCTGCTACAGTATAGTGGGATATTTACAGGAGGTTAAAGATACAAATTAAAGTCCAGGAGCCTATACACTCCTGATTACCCAGCATTCTTAAATCAGTCCTCCTCAGTCTCACACCTGGGGTCTCAGCTGCAGTGTAGCTGTCATTTATGCTACCCATGGCCCACGATTGATGACAGTCATTCACTGATGAAGCTGTATACATCATTTCTGTCGGGGCTGCACTGGCCAGATGGACCCTGACCATCCATCGCCTGTCAGGGACGCATCTGTTCACACTGCTGCTAGGGATACTAACAAGTCATTGGCTTTCCAAAAGGACAGTGTCAGCTGAATAGGGCACAACATAAAAACTGGTGTTGGGTTTTTCTTTCTTTTGTTTTTTTTTTAATCAAGAAACAACATTTTTTTCCTCTTAAAAGGGAAAACACTGCATTAACTTTTAAAAAAAAAAGTCATAGTAGTCATATCCAAAAGATCAAAGACTTCATATTCATATCAGACTTCATATCAACTTCATATTGGTGAAGCAAGTTGGTTTTCCTTCTTAAATTTGTTATTGGTGGTGATGTTTTCATAAAATATCATCCATTCTGGATTATGATATTAAAATGTTTGTGAAGGTCTGGGGAGTTTCATTATCAGTATTTGTTTCTATAATAAAAAATCACGATGTTTGTATATTGTTTTTTTCTGAATCCAGGTTAATGTTGTTACTTATTTTACTTCTTTGTATTGAATAAAATTATCTCCCTGACTGAAATAAAAAGTAATCCAAAGAAATCCATAAATTGAATCAATAGCAAAATAGGTCAAGTTTGGTTAAGATCATGTTTTCACTTTAATTAGTTGCCATTTGAAAATGTTTTTGCAAAGTAATTGTTTTATCACCAGGATGAAGTAGTACCTAGGATTTAATTAGTCCTTGTATGTCAGGAGCCATCGGAACATTTTCCCTATATTATTTCATTTGCTTATCACATGTCTATGAGGTAGAATTCTTGTTATTCCCATTTTCCAGATCCGGAAACTGAGGAATAAAGAGTTAAAGGGTCCGCATCTAGTGTTAGTGGCAGAAGTAGGATTTGTGTCCACAGTAGGTCTGACACCAAAGTCCCCATGTTAATTTCTTTTTGTTTTGAACTTCTAAAATTGATCTTCAAATATGGATCTAAATGGCCATTACAGCCCAGTATCCTGATACTTTTTCTAGATTCTTACTTCTGTTATAAAAAGGAAATTACGTTGCCTTGGCAAAAAATTTAACAAGAGAGATTTTAAATTAAGCAAGAATGAGAACATGAGTCAAAATCAGACAATTAACTGGCTTCTGTTTTTTAATTAAAGGCAGAACTTTTTAAAATATGCTTTGTTATATAGAAACACATTTCAAAAAATTTTATAATCAA
The DNA here is from genome assembly GCF_002837175.3 of Physeter macrocephalus. Lineage (NCBI taxonomy): Eukaryota > Metazoa > Chordata > Mammalia > Artiodactyla > Physeteridae > Physeter > Physeter macrocephalus. The sequence goes on along the minus strand of NC_041215.1, from coordinate 69,919,724 downwards.
CACTCACACAAATGTTCTTAAGTGGATAAAAGTATATAATCTACCGAAAATGATATTGAAGAAAACAGAGCACATGGCATGACAAGTCTTCAGCTGGTAAGCAAAGCAGCAGCAACCATTAGAGTAACCATGAATGTGGATGAGTGTTCGTAGAGCCCCTTAAAATACAATTTATTTATAAGTACGTCTCAAAGACAGCTCTTTCCTGCTTCAGTTTCCTGATTTCGAAAATGAAAAAAAAAACGCACATTTTTTTCCATCAATGAAAATTGTATTTTACAGATTTAGGTGAAAACTTACTGTAAAAGAAAAGAATCTAATTTTACTAGATGGAAAACTGATAAAGAGATGGAGGCCATTTTCAAGGTCACAGAGGAGGCATTTCTATATTGGCAATGTGAGACACATTGTTGAAAAATATGAGTGACTATAAACCTCATTTTGGCTGTCGGCTTTGGCAGCAGCAAGAGATCTACAGGGAAATTTCTCCATAACTTTCCATTTTGGCTTCATAAATTGGCAAATCCCATGATTTTTCTTGCTACGAGGGCCTTAACCTGCAATTCATTTACTTTGCACTTTTTCTTACAATTTTTCTTCTTGTAGAAATATGGTAAAACTGAAACAAAACTAAGTTTCTTGATGCCTTCTACTGTTTTAAGTCGTAAGCAAATACACTATTACAAAGAAAGTGTCCACATATACGTATAGTGAGTCAGTATATACTGATTGACATGCTTGGTTCCTCCTGCATTCAAATACGAATGCTCCGTGATTGAAAGGAACTTTTGATCCCTAAGAAGGGAAAGGAATATATACATAGAACTACAAACAAGCTAAAGTATCAACAAATTGTAAAAGTAAGGTATAAATTTGAGATGAGATGTAATTGTCCAGCTGGAATTGTCCAAAAAGCTTTACAGATGAGGTAGTATTTGGAACGAGTCTTGATGAATTTATTTAGGAACTTTAACTTACGTTAGACAAAAGGTGGTATCTCAGGCAGAGGGAAGAGTTCCTGGAGGTAGAAAAATCAAAGGTCAGAAGTCAAAGGTCAGAAGAGGCAACAGTGAGTAGACTAGTGTTTGTATCAGTTGCATATTACTTATAATAACTGCTTTTTTAGTGTTTCCTAAGTGTGTGATTGAATGAATGAATGAGTAACAATTTGTTAAAACCGTCAAAGTTCTTGAGTATGAGTTAGAATTTACAATACCATCATCAAAAAAAAATGCTCTGTCACGGTAGGTAGAATACTACTTCTTTCAAAAATGTCTGCGCCCTACATACTAATCCCTAGAACATATGAATATGTACACGGTGAAAGGAATTTTACAGATGTGATTAAAGGTAGAGATCTTGAGATGGGGAGAGGATCTTGGATTATCCAGGTGGACCCAACCTAATCCATGAGTCCTTAAAAGTAAGAACATTTCCACACTATGATTAGAGGGAGATGACTACACAAAGCGTGAGATGACCGTGCTGGCTCTGAAGATGCAGAAAGGGTGCCAGAAGTAGGAAAAAGCAAGAAAAGATGGATTCTCTCCCAGAACCTCCAGAAAGGAATGCAGCCCTGCCAACACTTTCCTTTTAGCCTCATGTGACCCGTGTCGGACTTCCGACCTACAGATAATGAATGGATGTTGTTTGCAGCCACTGAGTTTGTGGTAATACATTAAAGCAGATACGTCTAGTTTGTGTTGTCTGGGCATACCACAGTTTATGGGTCTATGAGGGTATTTTCAAGCACTGTGTTGCCACCTAGGAAGTCAATATTGAAAAGGTATATCTAAAATTTGGTGACAGATTCCAAAAGAAGAAGAAATTTGCTTTTGAAAGTTTATAATATATCTGTGATTCAACTAAGTGACATACTTTAAAACGGCTGATTTAAATTGTGTGTTTACTTCTCAATAATGAAATTAATACTGAAATATTGGTAGTTTTCATCACCGGCCAAGATATAGTTTGATCTTTTTTTGTAATTTTGCAATCTAGTTTGCTTTTGATTAGCTAGCTTTCTTAAGCAACAGAAGAAATTCAATAGATAAAAATCAGCAGAATTATTGAGTTAGATATTGCAGAATTGTGTCTTTTTCATCTTGTGTCTTACACAGTGGCTAGCACAATGCTTTGTCCACAGTACAATCAGTGATTACGGTTTGATTTGAGTGGTAACTTTTGTAAGTATGGTTTAAAAAATTGAGTGTCCCATCCCATTATCCATCCATTCAAAACAAATGGCTAATCAGTGTGCCAGACTTCTGTTTGTATTTGGCTGACTCAAAATGCATTAAGTATTGTTTGTGATGTAGCCCAGAAGAAGTAGGTAGACAGACGGTCAAGAATTTGTCTGGTAATTTAGGCAATACATCTGGTCATTCCAAAGAGAATTTTAAAAATGTTTTGCTAAATTTTTTTCTGTAAAAATTAGGGAAAACTTGCACTGACAAAGACTAATGAAGAATTTTGTGCTCAAGTCACTTTTCATATGTGAATTTGTAGCATGTGTAGGATACTGAGTAAGCAGGTGGGGGAAATAACAGATTGCATTTTTAAACTGAACCATGACTTGATAGCAACACCGCATCAGAAGTACTGCTTCTGAACTTTCCACCCAGTGGCCTTGTCACGTCCACACAGAGCCAGGCTGCTCGCAAACTTCCCTTTGGCTTCATTTGCTGGACATACAGGGTTTTGTTTGCTGGGTTTTCATTTCACTTCTAAGTTCATGCTGAAGGAACTTCTTTTTTAACTTTGCACCACACAGGACCCAATTCCACTGTCCAATTATCTGCCTCTTCACCTCTGAATTGCAACAGAGCTGCTCAGATGAAGAAAGTGAGATCAAGTCGACTGAGCAAGGTATTGTGCCAGGAAATGCTGAATGGGGTGGCAGGAGCCCGTGGAGAAGCGTGCGGGCAGGGATGGACCTGGCGGGCCTCGGGTTAACCTGACACAAGAGAGCAGACTCCAAACCAACCACCAACGACAAATTAAAATATTAAACTAACCACATTTCCTTTTGTACTTGTGAACCTGGGGCTGGACACAAATTTCAATCATCCATGATGGGGCGAAGGCAGTCTTTTTATTTCTGTTTGCTTCTCTTAAACAAAGCCTATGACAGGGAAAGTCATCAGAGTCTCAAATGCAAAGTGTAACCAGACACAGGCAGTGGTGACTGACTATCGCATGACAAGTAAATCCAGACTCTGTTTTCTACCTCCACAGAACTGCTCATTTCCTTTTCTTATTTTTTATGTCCCTGAGGTTAAAAAAAAAAAGCTTTCTTTTTTCCAGTTAGGGTAAGGAAATTTCATGACTTTAAACCACCCACTTGTTTCAGCTCTGAAACAGGTTTCTGTGCTACCTTGTCTATATTGTTTTTGTCTTTTTAAACTCACCTGAAGATCACAAGATGTAGAGGCAAACAGACATGAGATTGTTGTTCATTCTCTCAGGTACCTGCCATGTAACATGAACAAGACGCAGAGGCTTTCTGTGACTATTTCCTCGACTGTACAAATGGGTGTAGGGTCTAATTAATGTATTCGTATGTTCATTCTGCAAAATTAGTCTCTTCCAGGCACTAGAGATAGAAACATGAATGGTGCCTGCCCTCAAGGGGTTTCAACCTACTAGATACAGGTGGTGAATCCGAAGGTAATCACTGGAAGAAAGTGTGAAGGGGGCCGGGGAAGAATAGCTCCCGGGCTCTGGGAGGTGCCAGCACCTGACTCCACCATGGCCCATGGCAGTGAGGACAGGATTAGGGGAGAAATGGAAAGCACCAGCACCCTAACAGGTAATCAATAAAGGTCCCTTCTTGGTCCAGAGGATACTCTTAATTAGTTGGCACTGTAATTTACTTCCTTTTATGATGTTTCTCAAATGGATTTTTAATAATTCTATGTCCCTTATTTTAAGATCCTGGCAAGAGGAGACCATAGGTTTCACTTTTCTTGTTAAATCTTTTACGTTAGTGGCTAGGAAGTTAAGCTCTGGCCTCAGACTTCCTTGCTTAAAATACCACTTGTGCCACCATGGGCCATTTGACCTTGAGCAACTTGCTGAACCTCTCTGTGCCTATGTTTCTATTTTCAGCAAATGAGAATAATAAATTTGCCTACTTCACAAGATCATGGCTGGCTGTAAAGAGAAATGCAAAGCACTTAGCACAAAAAAGTATTAATTGTTCCTGTTGTTTTTATTACTATTATTACTATTATTTACAATCTTGCCTTCCCCAGAGTATGATATAAGAAACACTGAGTGACCAAAAGGCCACTTTTGGGCACTGATGGCACCTCCTGCTTTTGTTCTCTTGTAGCTGTGAGAATAGCAAAATGCCATTCGTAGATCATGTTCTGGGGTTAGTTGAGGAGAAGGCATGGGGGTGGGGAGGGTACAACAGAGTCAGTTCTACCTGCTATACCCAAACAGAAGCTAAGCAAGGGGTTTCTTTGAATCAGAAAGATCCTCTACTATGCTATGAACCCCTTAAAACCCGGACTTTAGTCATCCTTGTAACTACAATGCCTAGCAGGCTCCCAGGAACCTGGTAAGACCTTAAGCAGTTTCACATAGATGAGCACTTCATAGGTGTTTAATAATGTTGGAGGGTGAATGAATGACTGAATTGAAGATGGTTATCATGAAAGCACCACCACTGGAGGCTGGCAGCTCCTGAGACACTCAATCTCTAAAAAATCTCTGTTAAAAACATAAGCATTCCTCAAGACAGAGAATCCTATGGAAAGTTGCCAGGTATGTTACCTGAAGAAGAGACATGAAATAAAAAGCATACTGATGAGGGAAGAAGAAGAAACACAGAACACATGGAACAAGATATAGAGGAACATGGACTCATATCAGAAAAAATACTTGTTTATATCTCAGCTCCATCCTGTGGCAGGTATTTTGACAAGATACAAAAAATCTGACACTTGGTTTCCTCATCTGTAAAATGGAGGCATTCAAACCTGCCTCAGAGGACATGGTAAGAATCAAAACAAGCATGCCAAGTGGTAGCATTACATGGTGGTTAAGCACTTGGCCTCTGGGCCCTGATTATCTGGATTTAAATCTCAGCTCTGTCATTTAATAGCTGTGGGCATATTGATTTCACCCCTCTGGGTCTCAGTTTCCTTGTCTATAAAATGATGATAATAGTTAGGGTTGCTATGAGGATTAAAGGGGTTGATACATGTTAAAGTGCTTAAAAGAATATCTGGCACAGAGCAGGGCCAATATATGTCTGCTATTTTTTTTAAAGCAATTTGACATACTCTAAGTATTTCCATTTTGTGTTCTACCTGGGCTACATCTTTCTTGGTCCTTGAGTGAAAATAAGATCCCTAGAGAAAAAAGTCTATCACCCTTGAGTCTTTAGTCTACTGAATCTATAGAAGGTCAATATTAGGGATCTGTAATTAGTTACAGATGCCCATAATAATCACTACCATTTGGATTTGACTTTGAACTATTTTTCCATTTTGTTTCTGGTGCAAGAACTTTTATAAAATCTAGTGCTATCATTCTTTAAAAATAAATGACAAAAAATTGCTTTTTAAGAAATGCAACACCTAGAATGACATGGAATGAGGTATATATCATAAAATAAAAGGAAGAATGCCAGATGAGAGAATAGGTTCTCACAGTCTTCTGAGAAGAAAATGGGACTCTCTTCCCTTACTCTATACTTGTAGACATTGCTACAGATATAAACTTTTGGTTTTTGTTTCCTTTCTTCAACCTATTTGGGAAATTAAGTACTTTCTTCCTCTTGTCATTTCAAAGTTATTGTAATAAGCAGAAAGCTAGAGGCTTTAGAATCTTAAAATATTATAATTAACAGGGAGCATAGTTAGACCAAATTCCACATTGCATGGATGAGGTAAACTGACTGTGCCTGACAATTTATTTTTTCAATCATTCATTTATTCAAAAATAACATCAAACAATTATTGATCACTGTATTAGTCAAGGTTCTCCAGAGTAACAGAACCAACAGGATGCAAATAGATAGGTGATAGATAGATGGATAGATAAATAGATAGATATAAATAGATAGGTGACAGAGATTTATTATAAGGATTTGGCTTATGTGATGATGGATCCTGACAAGTCCCAAGATCTGCCGGGTGAGTCAGCTAATTGGAGACCCACGAGAGCCAGTGGTGGAGTTCCAGTCTGATGTCCAGCAGGCTCAAGACCCAGGAAAGCCTGGTGTTTCAATTCAAGTCCAAAGACAGGAAAAAGCTGATGGCCTAGTTGAAAGGCAGTCAGGCAGAAGGAAAAAGGAGGGTCAGCCTTTTTGTGCTATTCAGGCCTTCCCCTGACTGCATGAGGCCCATCAACATTAGGGAGGTCAATCTGCTTTACTCAGTCTACCAATTTAAATGTTAATTTCATCCTGAAACACCCTTCCAGAAATACCCAGAATGATGTTTGATCAAATTTCTAGGCACCCCATGGCCCAGTCAAGTTGGTATATAAAATTAAGCATCACAAACACCCAACTTAAGTGTCAGGCATTATTCTAGGCCCTGAAGATAGAGACAAATAATTGTGTTTAAAAGGCTTAAAATCTATTTGGAAAAACAGAAAAGTCAGTGACAAAGTATAGATGACAGCAGTAAATGCTATGGGAGTCAACACATCACACACCCTGTAACCTAATGTTTGGACCAAAGTAGATTGTGTTTTTTCAGTTCCCTAAAGCATTTTTCTCTAGTCCCATCATACCCTATGCCTCACCCTCATATCTAGCTTAGAGCACTTACAGGGAGGCACTAGTGTCCACTGAGAAGCGTAGTGAATTTTGTTTTTAGGAAAGAGAAAAGAAAGGCACATGATAACCTGGGTCATGCTCAAGTCTTAGTCTAGACAAATGTAAAAACTCTTAAGAATCTAATCTTTGTTCCTTTTTATTCTTTCTGCATCTCTATCTTGGTTTTAGAGATCTCTCCCTCTTCCAGGTCCTCAGGGCCTGAGAGGATCACCTGTCCGCTCAGATGATCACCCAAAGGTCCCTTCCAGGCCTGCCTTCTTTAGATTCGTCTCCATATCCCATTCCCAGATAATAGATCATCACATAAGCCAAAAGATGATAATGAATTAATATTAGTCCCCCACTCCGATAACACGTCCCTGCATCGGCAGGCGGACTCCCAACCACTGCGCCACCAGGGAAGCCCAACACGTGTGTCTTAATAGAAGTGTTTTGGGTATAGAATGCATAAGCACAACGGGATGGGGCTTAAACGGGAATTTCAGGCATTTTGAAGGCTGATGCTATTGAGTAGATGGCAATTCATTGCCCCTTGTTATAATCTGTTCTGTTGATGTGAGGAACTGGCCATTATATGTTAAACCATTCACTTTGGGAATTGAAAAGAGAAGAGAAATCCATTTGTTGAGCCCCTGATGTGTTTAGGACTCTACAAGGTTCTTCAAATATATTATCACATTTAACCATTATAAAACCTTGTAAAATATGTATTAAATTTCCAATTGTCCAGATAAAGAAACTGAGACTCAGAGGTATCAAGTAACATCCTCAAGGTTACACAGTGTGGAGAATTAGAAGCCAGAAGACAACTAAGTTGTGATAATTATTTGAATCATAGAGATTATCATAAAGAATATAATTATGTTCAAGGTTCAAGGTAAAATTGCTCAGCTTTTGAGGTGAGTTGGAGCAGAAGCAGGGGACAGCTTTCCCCAAAGAAAGTCTTTTTTTTTTTTTTTTTGTACGCGGGCCTATCACTGTTGTGGCCTCTCCCGTTGCGGAGCACAGGCTCCC
>NC_041215.1:69906682-69911766 GCF_002837175.3 Physeter macrocephalus | reverse complement strand
CTGAGGCATGTGAGATCTTCCCGGACCGGGGCACGAACCCGTGTCCCCTGCATCGGCAGGCAGACTCTCAACCACTGCGCCACCAGGGAAGCCCAAAGAAAGCCTTTTGATGCCACTAACGAAAGCAGTTCGTTGGGCTACATCATATATATTTTGGGCTCAAATATTGTTTATTGTTCCTTACAATGTAAGATCATTGAGCATCACAATTTTCAATGTTCATCTCTTTTTCTTATGTTTATAATAGTTTTTTTTTCCTTTGGCCACACCACATGGCTTGCGGGATCTTAGTTCCCTGATGAGGGATCGAACCCAGCCCCCCAGGAGTGGAAGCATGGAGTCTTAACCACTGGACTGCCAGGGAATTCCCTCATATTTTATACTTGTAAGAAGAGCACGCTTCATACAGTTCCATTTCCTGTTTCCAAAATTAAGTCTAAAAGCATTATGGGGACAGTTGATGAGTTTTGAGTAAGGTCTATAAATTCACTAAATATTGTCTCAGTGTTAATTTTCTGACTTTTCTAATTGTACTATGGATAAGTAAGACATTGTTCTTGATTCTTTCAATTTTTTATTTTGAAATAAACTAAGACATTAAAAAATTGCAAAATAGTAGACAGAATTCTTATAAACCCTTCACTGTTTCCACTAATGATAACATCTTATCTAAATATAGTGTCACCTACAAATTGGCACTTGCCATCTACCTCTATAAGGATTAAATTCTGAGCTGCTGCAGCTTCTGACCTTCAACACCCCCTGAAAGGAGTTCAGGGTGGAGATCAGAAATAAGGCTTTCTGTGCTCTGGGAAAAACTGGCAGAACAGGTCCTCAGATCGATATTTTCAGGAGATGATTTTATGAGCCCAATTCTTGCATCTCCTCATAGCTAGAAAAGCACGAAAATCCTCCCTGGTGACGTCTGCTTCACAAGACTAGAAGCAACCTTCTGCAAAAAAATGTGCTCAATTACATATACTCCCCCTTCACCAAAATCATATATTTACTGACCTTCCCTCCTACCTCTTTGGAGCAGTTTCTCAGAGCTAACTGAAATGCTGTCTCCCGGGCTATAGTTCTCATTCTGCCCCAAATAAAACTTAACTCACACCTCTCAGGCTGTGCATTTTTTTTTCAGTAAACAATAGCATATTTTTTTAGAATTTTTTTCTGTAAACCAGGAAATTAACATAGATTTAATACTATTAACTAATCCACAAACCTTAATCAAAGTTCATCAATTGTCCCTTTTAAATGCTTTTTCTAGTCCAGATTACAATCCAAGATCCCACATACATTGAGCAGTCATGTCTCCATATCTGTAGTCTCCTCCAGTAACTCATGATGTTGAAGAGTTCTGGCCAGTTAGTTTGAAGTCTCCCCCTTACTTTGGGTTCCTCAGATGTTTTCTCATAATTAGATTGAAGTTGATGCATTTTGTGAGAATAACACACAAGTGATACTGTGCACTTCTTAGTGCACCATATGAAAAGGTGCATGATATCAATATTAGTCACTGTAGGAGATGCTAACTCTGATCACTTGGCTAAGGTAATGTCTGTAAGGTTTCTCCAATGAAAAATCTTTATTTTTACCTGGGGTTAAGACAAACTCAAGGTTAAGGTCACAGTTGTCCGGACTACCAAGTCTGCCCAAGACTTCTGACACCAACCGCAATGAGTTTATCAGACTGCAAAGTCTGAGGGAACAGTTCCCACAAAAGCACCCTCACATCAGACCAGCTGGCTATAAACTTAGGAATTCCCAAGAACACCTTCAGGTTAAATAGTTTACTAGAAATTCTCCCAGAACTCACTGAAAGCTATTACACATATAGGTTATTCTAGGCAAAGGATGGAAATTAAAACTAGCAAAGGAAAAGAAGCATAGGGCAGAGTCCAGAAAGGTCTAAACATAAAGCAGGGAAATGTTACTTTTTCATCATTGAAGTGTGACAACACACAGAGTATTGCCAAACAGGGAAGCTTTTTGGAGCTTCACGGCCCAGAGTTTTTACTGGGGTTTTACTAAATAGGCACAATTGATTGAATCATTGTGCAAGTGGTTGAACTCAATCTCCAGTCCCTTCTCTCCATCTGATAATCACATGATTGGTCTTTCTCTGTGTCAGCACCCACCGTGAATCATTTTCTTGTTAGTGGTCAGCCCTCACCCAGAGTCACCTCGTTAGCATAAACTACCTAGGGGCCCAACTTGAATAACAAGCACATTCTTTTTTTTTTTTTTTTTTCTTTTTTTCTGTGGTACGCGGGCCTCTCACTGTTGTGGCCTCTCCCTTTGCGGAGCACAGGCTCCGGACGCGCAGGCTCAGCGGCCATGGCTCACGGGTCCAGCCGCTCCGCGGCATGTGGGATCTTCCCGGACCGGGGCATGAACCCGCGTCCCCTGCATCGGCAGGCGGACTCTCAACCACTGCGCCACCAGGGAAGCCCCAGCACATTCTTATTGTTTAAGAAATTCCAAAAGTTTAGAGGTTAACTGCCAGGAACCTAGGACAAAGCAGAGACCCTTCTTTGGACTGAGGCAAAATTCTTTATTACTCAATTTTCTTTTGATTATTAAGTATATTGTAAGGAGATATTATAGGTTGTGTAGTCTCATGTACAAATATCCTGCTTCTCATCATATTTTTGCCCACTAATTTAGTATCCATTTATGATTCTTATTGGCAGTAATTATTACCATGATGTTTGCCAAATGATGAAGGTCCTTGTTTTTAAGACAAACAAAATGGAGCATTTATGGGTAAAGAGACATCAGATCTGCAACTTACTCTCAAAATGTTAAAAGAAATAATATGCATCTACTGTAGAGAGATAGAAAGAAAATGAGAAGTTAACATTTGGAGAATCTGAGTAAAGGGTCCCAGGAATTCTTTAAACCACTCTGGAACATTTCTATAATTCTGAAATTATGTAAAAACAAAAAGCTTTTTTAAAAATAACTTTATTTTTATACCAGTAGTATATTTCATTGAGAGTATTTATGGGTCGAGACAAAAAAAATATATGCATTGACTTCAAAGATAAATCTTCAAATTATGGCTAATAGTAAAAGTTGTCTAATTTCTTCTAAACTTATTGGAGTGTTTATTCCTAATTCTCAAGTAAAAACACGAGAATAACCAAAGCTTTAGGTACTTGCGCTGTTTACTGAATATTCTCCTTAATTAAATTGTCCTAGGCTTTGTTTGGGGAACTTATATAGTAATTCCAGGGAATAGTGAATTCTTTTGGCTACAGGGTTTTTAGAAAATGCCCAACAAAAGCTTATTAAAAGCTTGTTAAAAATTACTTTATCAAACTAAAATAAAATTGTGGATTTTATTAATGGATCTATAGAAATGTAGAAAGAATAATAGTAAAAGTCATCATTTTTTTAAATTTAATTTTATTTATTTTTTTATACAGCAGGTTCTTGTTAGTCATCCATTTTATACACATCAGTGTATGCATGTCAATCCCAATCGCCCAGTTCATCACACCCCCACCCCCAACCCCTGCTGCTTCCCCCGCTTAGTGTCCATACGTTTGTTCTCTACATCTGTGTCTCAATTTCTGTCCTGCAAACCGGTTCATCTGTACCATTTTTCTGGTTCCACATATATGCGTTAATAAACGGCATTTGTTTTTCTCTTTCTGACTTACTTCACTCTGTATGACAGTCTCTAGATCCATCCACGTCTCTACAAATGACCCAATTTCATTCCTTTATATGGCTGAGTAATATTCCATTGTATATATGTACCACATCTTCTTTATCCATTCGTCTGTCGATGGGCATTTAGGTTGCTTCCATGACCAGGCTATTGTAAATAGTACTGCATTGAACATTGGGGTGTATGCGTCTTTTTGAATTATGCCTTTCTCTGGGTATATGCCCAGTACTGGGATTGCTGGGTCATATGCTAATTCTATTTTTAGTTTTCTAAGGAACCTCCATACTGTTCTCTATAGTGGCTGTATCAATTTACATTCCCACCAACAGTGCAACAGGGTTCCCTTTTCTCCACACCCTCTCCAGCATTTGTTGCTTGTAGATTTTCTGATGATGCCCATTCTAATTGGTGTGAGGTGACACCTCATTGTAGTTTTGATTTGCATTTCTCTAATAATTAGTGATGTTGAGCAGCTTTTCATGTACTTCCTGGCCATCTGTATGTCTTCTATTGAGAAATGTCTATTTAGGTCTTCTGCCCATTTTTGGATTGGGTTGTTTGTTTCTTTAATATTGAGCTGCATGAGCTGTTTATATATTTTGGAGATTAATCCTTTGTCTGTTGATTCGTTTGCAAATATTTTCACCCATTTTGAGTGTTGCTTTTCATCTTGTTTATGGTTTCCTCTGCTGTGGAAAAGCTTTGAAGTTTCATTAGGTCCCATTTGTTTATTTTTCTTTTTATTTCCATTACTCTAGGAGGTGGATCAAAAAATATCTTGCTGTGATTTATGTCAAAGAGTGTTCTTCCTATGTTTTCCTCTAAGAGTTTTATAATGTCCGGTCTTACATTTAGGTCTCTAATCCACTTTGAGATTATTTTTGTGTATGGTGTTAGAGAGTGTTCTAATTTCATTCTTTTACATGTAGCTGTCCAGTTTTCCCAGCACCACTTATTGAAGAGACTGTCTTTTCTCCATTGTATTCCTTGCCTCCTTTGTCATAGATTAGTGGACCATAGGTGCATGGGTTTATCTCTGGGCTTTCTATCTTGTTCCATTGATCTATGTTTCTGTTTTTGTGCCAGTACCATATTGTCTTGATTACTGGAGCTTTATAGTATAGTCTGAAGTCAGGGATTCTGATTCCTCCAGCTCCATTTTTTTTTCCCTCAAGACTGCCTTGGCTATTTGGGGTCTTTTGTGTCTCCATACAAATTTTAAGATTTTTTGTTCTAGTTCTGTAAAAAATTCCATTGGTAGTTTGATAGGGATTGCATTGAATCTGTAGATTGCTTTGGGTAGTACAGTCATTTTCACAATATTGATTCTTCCAATCCTAGAACATGGTATATCTCTCCATCTGTTGGTATCATCTTTAATTTCTTTCATCATTGTCTTATA
>NC_041215.1:69905284-69906483 GCF_002837175.3 Physeter macrocephalus | reverse complement strand
TTGCTGTGGGTTTGTCATATATGGCCTTTATTATGTTGAGGTAGGTTCCCTCTATGCCCACTTTCTGGAGAGTTTTTATCATAAATGGGTGTTGAATTTTGTCAAAAGCTTTTTCTGCATCTATTGAGATGATCATATGGTTTTTATTCTTCAATTTGTTAATATGGTGTATCACATTGATTGATTTGCCTATATTGAAGAATCCTTACATCCCTGGGATACATCCCACTTGATCATGGTGTATGATCCTTTTAATGTGTTGTTGGATTCTGTTTGCTAGTATTTTGTTGAGGATTTTTGCATCTATATTCATCAGTGATTTTGGTCTGTAATTTTCTTTTTTTGTAGTATCTTTGTCTGGTTTTGGTATCAGCGTGATGGTGGCCTCATAGAATGAATTTGGGAGTGTTCCTTCCTCTGCAATTTTTTGGAAGAGTTTGAGAAGGACGAGTGTTAGCTCTTCTCTAAATGTTTGATATAATTCACCTGTGAAGCCATCTGGTCCTAGACTTTTGTTTGTTGGAAGATTTTTAATCACAGTTTCAATTTCATTACTTGTGATTGGCCTGTTCATATTTTCTATTTCTTCTTGGTTCGGACTTGGAAGGTTATACGTTTCTAAGAATTTGTCCATTTCTTCCAGGTTGTCCATTTTGTTGGCATAGAGTTGCTTGTAGTAGTCTCTTAGGATGCTTTGTATTTGTGTGGTGTCTGTTGTAACTTCTCCTTTTTCATTTTTAATTTTATTGATTTGAGTCCTCTCCCTCTTTTTCTTGATGAACCTGGCTAATGGTTTATCAATTTTGTTTATCTTCTCAAAGAACCAGCTTTTAGTTTTATTAATCTTTGCTATTGTTTCCTTTGTTTCTATTTCATTTATTTCTGCTCTGATCTTTATGATTTATTTCTTTCTGCTAACTTTGGGATTTGTTTGTTCTTCTTTCTCTAGTTCCTTTAGGTTTAAGGTTAGATTGTTTATTTGAGATATTTCTTGTATCTTGAGGTAGGCTTGTATAACTATAAACTTCCCTCTTAGAACTGCTTTTGCTGCATCCCATAGGTTTTGGATCATCGTGTTTTCATTGCCATTTGTATCTAGGTATTTTTAGATTTCCTCTTTGATTTCTTCAGTGATCGCTTGGTTATTTAGTGATGTATTGTTTAGCCTCCATGTGTTTGTGTTTTTACGTTTTTTTCCC
>NC_041215.1:69883059-69905081 GCF_002837175.3 Physeter macrocephalus | reverse complement strand
TGCTTGATATGATTTCAATTTTCTTAAATTTACTGAGGCTTGATTTGTGACCCAAGATGTGATGTATCCTGGAGAATGTTCCGTGCGCACTTGAGAAGAAAGTGTAATCTGCTGTTTTTGGATTGAATGTCCTATAAATATCAATTAAATCTGTCTGGTCTATTGTGTCATTTAAAGCTTCTCTTTCCTTATTTGTTTTCATTTTGGATGATCTGTCTATTGGTGTAAGTGAGGTGTTAAAGTCCCCCCCTCTTATTGTGTTACTGTCTATTTCCTTTTTTATAGCTGTTAGCAGTTGCCTTAGGTATTGAGGTGCTCCTATGTTGGGTGCATATATATTTATAATTGTTATATCTTCTTCTTGGATTGATCCCTTGATCATCATGTAGTGTCCTTCCTTGTTTCTTGTAACATTATTTATTTTAAAGTCTATTTTATCTGATCTGAGTATTGCTCCTCCAGCTTTCTTTTGATTTCCATTTGAATGCAATATCTTTTTCGATACCCTCACTTTCAGTCTGTATGTGTCCCTAGGTCTGAAGTGGGTCTCTTGTAGACAGCATATATAAGGGTCTTGTTTTTGTATCCATTCAGTGAGCCTGTGTCTTTTGGTTGGAGCATTTAATGCATTCACGTTTAAGGTAATTATCGATATGTATGGTCCTATGACCATTTTCTTAATCGTTTTGGGTTTGTTTTTGTAGATCCTTTTCTTCTTGTGTGTTTCCCACTTTGAGAAGTTCCTTTAGCATTTGTTGTAGAGCTGGTTTGGTGGTGCTGAATTCTCTTAGCTTTTGCTTGTCTGTAAAGCTTTTGATTTCTGCATCAAATCTGAATGGGATCCTTGCCAGGTAGAGTAATCTTGGTTGTAAATTCTTCCCTTTCATCACTTTAAGTACATCATGCCACTCCCTTCTGGCTTGTAGAGTTTCTGCTGATAAATCAGCTGTTAACCTTATGGGAGTTCCCTGGAATGTTATTTGTCATTTTTCCCTTGCTGCTTTCAATAATTTTTCTTTGTCTTTAATTTTTGCCAGTTTGATTACTACGTGTCTCGGCGTGTTTCTCCTTGAGTTTATCCTGTATGGGACTCTCTGGACTTGAGTGGCTATTTCCTTTCCCATGTTAGGGAAGTTTTCCACTATAATCTCTTCAAATATTTTCTCTGATCCTTTCTCTCTTTCTTCTCCTTCTGGGACCCCTATAATGCGAATGTTGTTGCATTTAATGTTGTCCCAGAGGTCTCTTAGGCTGTCTTCATTTCTTTTCATTCTTTTTTTCTTTATTCTATTCTGCAGCAGTGAATTCCACCATTCTGTCTTCCAGGTCACTTATCTGCTCTTCTACCTCAGAGTTATTCTGCTAGTGATTCCTTCTAGTGTATTTTTCATTTCAATTATTGTATTGTTCATCTCTGTTTGTTTGTTCTTTAATTCTTCTAGGTCTTTGTTAAACATTTCTTGCATCTTCTCGATCTTTGCCTCCATTCTTTTTCCGAGGTCCGGGATCATCTTCACTATCATTATTCTGAATTCTTTTTCTGGAAGGTTGCCTATCTCCACTTCATTTAGTTGTTTTTCTTGGGGTTTATCTTGTTCCTTCATCTGCTACATAGCCTTCTGCCTTTTCATCTTGTCTATCTTTCTATGAATGTGGTTTTTGTTCCACAGGCTGCAGGATTGTAGTTCTTCTTGCTTCTGCTGTGTGCCTTCTGGTGGATGAGGCCATCTAAGGGGCTTGTGCAAGTTTCCTGATGGGAGGGACTGGTGGTGGGTAGAGCTGGCTGTTGCTCTGGTGGGCAGAGCTTAGTAAAACTTTAATCTGCTTGCCAGCTGATGGGTGGGGCTGGGTTCCCTCCCTGTTGGTTGTTTGGCCTGAGGCAACCCACCACTGGAGCCTACCTGAGCTCTTTGGTGGGGCTAATGGCGGACTCTGGGAGGTCTCACACCAAGTACTTCCCAGAACTTCTGCTGCCAGTGTCCTTGTCCTCACGGTGAGACAGAGCCACCCCACACCTCTCCAGGAGACCCCCTAACACTAGCAGGTAGGTCTGGTTCAGTCTCTATGGGGTCACTGCTCCTTCCCCTGGGTCCCGATGTGCACACTATTTTTTGTGCGTGCCCTCCAAGAATGGAGTCTCTGTTGCTCCCAGTCCTGTCGAAGTCCTGCAATCATACCCGCTAGCCTTCAAAGTCTGATTCTCTAGGAATTCCTCCTCCCATTGCCGTACCCCCACATTTGGAAGCCTGACGTGGGGCTCAGAACCTTCACTCCAATGGGTGGACTTCTGTGATATAAGTGTTCTCCAGTTTGTGGGTCACCCACCCAGCAGTTATGAGATATGATTTTATTGTGATTGCGCCCCTCTTACCATCTCATTGTGGCTTCTCCTTTGTCTTTGGATGTGGGGTATCTTTTTTGGTGAGTTCCAGTGTCTTCCTGTTGATAATTGTTCAGCAGTTAGTTGTGATTCCAGTGTTCTCAAAAGAGGGAGTGAGAGCACGTCCTTCTACTCCACCATCTTCAAAGTCATCATTTTTTATAACTCTATTTACAAAAAAAAAAACCTTCTAAGATGATTAAAATACATTTGGTGATAGAATAGTAGACTAAAATTTGAGATAAATGCTCTGGAAAAATAAAAACTGGATAGAGGAAGGAATATGTGTGAGAAATCTGTAACTCAGCTCTGATTGGTAAATTTGTTTCATGGTTGTATTGGTGGTTTGTGATGAGCAATTGCTTTCCCTATACTAAATACTAGTTTGTTATAACCATGGCTACATTTTTTTTCCCTGCATCACCAATTACCTCATGAAAGAAGGTGTCAACTTTGAGTAGTGTGGGCTGCATTTCAGCTGGCAGCCACCAACTGATCATAATCTGCCAGTTCACTGGGACCAGTCCAGCAGTTAGAGTTTGCCAATGTGCTGGGAGAGGTCCAGCAACTCTTCGGATGTAGAATGGCCTTACCTGGAAGGGCTCTCTGGTGGTCAGGATGGAACAATTCCCTGAGCTGAGCTCAACAGCCTATGGACGTGGGTCATAAGAGTCCTCTGCTGGAGGACTCAGGTGACTTCAGAGTAGCTTGCTAGGGAGAGTTCAGCAAACCACGGAGAGAAATCCACTGGAAACAGTATGACAATAAATTAAGGGAAAATTCAATGGCAATATTCCAAAAGCTATAAAAGCAACCCATTAGAAATTAGAGGCATTGCATGGATCCATAAGGAGAATTCTTGGCTGTCTGGCAAGTACACTAATTTTTTTTCCTGTCTTTTTTGTTGTTGTTGTTGCACAACAGCATCTGAATGGTACAAAACTTTTAAAATATATACTTTATAAAATATATTTATATGTTACATTGAAGTACACACATTTACAATGTTACCTCCTAGAATTCTAGCCGAGTGTATTGCTCAAAGCTAAATAGTATAGAAACAAGTTTGGTTTGTATTTTGTACCTTCTATTATTATTAGGATAATTGAAGTTGGGGAGAGGGGTTGAAAGACAATTTAATTTACGAAAAGAAATTTCTCTTATGAATAAAAATCAAATCAGTTCTTCAGAACTGAAAAAAAAGATAAACACCAATTTAGTGTGGAAATTGATTTAATTTTGTTTCTCTCTGGGCAAAAACACTATTGATTTTCAATTTAGTATCAATAATGGGGAAAATTCATCCTCAACCCTTTACCACTGCCTAAAAAGTCTATTTACTCATTTACTTATCTATTTATATCAATCAGGGTTGAGTGAATAAAATTTCAGAGTTTATACTACTAACAGATATTTTTAAAATGATATTTCTATCATGGTAAGTAAAGAGAAGAGAAAAATTACCAAAAATAACAAATATTTCTGTTGCAAATTTTTCCTTTTTTAATAGCAATTTTCACTGGAGATGTACTAACAATTGAGTGTTGTTGATCTATAGGTCAATCAAACAAGTACTAACCCAGTACTAGTTGTCAGACTACTATTTTAGTATTATAAGAAAATTGCAAAAAAGGTAGAAGGCATAATCCTTACCTTGGAAAAGCTTACCATTTTAAATATATTGGAATTGCTATCTATTTTAGTCTTAATCAAATTAACTAAAGAAGTAAACCATATTGTGCCCTAAACCCAAAACAGCTATATTTTTATCATATGTCTTCTTTAAGTAACTAGCAGTAGATAATTACAATTCAAATGGCCAAAGTTTAAAAAAAAAACAAAAATGATTTTTATTTATAACATTTGAAGGAATCAAGAAAGTTTACAATAGAGGAAGGAAATATAAAAATTGGAAAATAAATATTAAAATGGAATAAAATCTTCCATCTAAAAGATGTTCTTTTGGAGTCTGCATTTTGTTATAGTATTATGTTATTTGTTTTAGATAATGCTTAGTGAAAAGAGTTAAGTGTTGTAAAGAATAAGACTAAGAAAAGACATAAATTATCTGGCATGTTTGGAATGAAACTATTTTATAACTAGCCAAGCAAACTTTCTGATCTTTGGTACATTGGACAAGGTAGATGGGAGCTTGATATTTTCCCTGGAGTGTTTTGTAGAACACCTTATGTTTTGGGACAAGGACACAGTACACTATAATTTGGTTGCTTTCAGTAAAATCTGTTTACCAGTTGAAAATTACATTATGAGATAATAATAGGGTAAAATTTACAATGCTTGCAAAATATGTATTGATATTTAATCAAGCTGTTGGTTAAACAGCTGATCCTATGAAATTTTACACAAATATTGGATTTTTCTGGTATTATTCTAGACATAGTCAAGGACTCTTCCACATTACTTTTCAACTAACAATATCAAAATAGCGTGTGAGGTTTACAGTCATTCAGTGCTTAACTTTAAAATGTCAGCACTTGTGCTCTGTTGGAATAACCACACTGAATCTGGAGTTTTATGACGTTACAAATAAATCATCTCCAGACAACCCCTTTGTTCTTTTGTCATTATAGAAGATGAACATAAACAGGTCATTGTAATAGTATATAACTTGCAAATAAAAATAGGGCATTATTTTTTATAGTGAAATGTATTTTGCTTAAATATGTTACTTTATAAACAAGTTTATTTATGAAAAATAAGTAATTAATAATATTCTCTTAGAAAGTTTCTGCTGCTTACCCTTGTAAGAACAAGACATAGCTCCATTCTGCATGGAGAAGTTAAAAGTCAACTAAACAACAACAAAATAATAAGATTTGTTAGCATCTTATATTTTATAAAATATATTCACATACATTTTCAAATTTAATCTTTACACCAAAACTGTGAAATACTTGCAGAATGTAATTTACCCCCACATTTAATCAAAGAAAAGAGAAATTCATACTCATGGACTTCTATAAGGTCATATCATATAATTAGTAAACTGCAGAGAATAGAAATCAACCCAAGTCCTCTGATTTTAATGCTTACATGTTTTCCAACAGAAAATTTTGCCACCCTCAAAATTACTGATTGGTGGACATTAATGTATAGATTGAAGTTCATGCATATCTAAAAACTCTGTTTGGGACATAGTCACTAACTTGGTAAGGTAAGATGTAGATAAACATGGACATTCTAATTTTAGTTAATTTAATTCAGAAAAAGAAGTTTGGATGTAAGTAGTTCCAGGAACAGTGCAGCTGCCATTTTAAACAAGTTGGCTTTTTGTTTCCCTCATGCTCATGCCTCCTTATCACAATATGGCTGCTGTAGCTCAAGACATCATCTTTGCATTTCCATGTTCCAAGCACAAATAAAGAAGAAGAATACCAGAAACACACGTTTTCTTTTGTCAGAAAATAAAACATTTCTCTCAGTATATTTCCACTTATATCTCAATGGGCAAAATTGTATCACATGATCACTCTTAGCTGCAGAGAGACCAGGAAAGTGAGTATTTGGCCTTTGCCAGTCTCTGCAGTGGTAGGTGAACAAGGGGAAGGAGCTTGTGATGACTGAGGGCTGGCCAGTTACAGCGTCTGCCACACAGTAGAATGTCAGAAAAAAAACCAGAAACTATCCCTGTTCTCAAGAAACTCACATTCTAGTACCAGAAGTAAAAATAAGTGCATAAATGACTGCAACACATGGTATATGGATTGAGGTGTGCATTTCATATAACAGTGAAGAGTAAAGTGTTCTAGGTATTCAGAGAAGGGAACAGTTATAACTCTCCTTGCTTATACTGTATTTTTTCTTACCTTTTGACCAATTGTTCTCATTAGTTGCATTAAACAGGACCCTTTCTATAGCAAATGACAGTAAATGGAGGAAGAGAAAGGAATGTACAGGCTCAAGTAACTGAGAAGTACAACCACAGCTGGATCCAGGAACCTAAACCAATTTCATCAGGGTTCTGTCTTTCTGTATCTCTCAGATCTACTTTTTCTGAGCTGGCTTCATTCTCAAGAATGTTGCTCTGATACGATTGCAGAAAAAATTGGCAGCTCTAGGTTTATTTGTCCTTTTATCTTAGCAATCTCAGATGAAATAAAAGCATACCTCTTTCCTGCATCTGTCTCAAGCGAAAGCCCTGGGGATGCTCTGATCACCTTGGCTTGGTCACGTGCCTATCTCTCCTGAACCAATCACCTTTCACTCTGACCAAATGTGTGGGGAATCTTATGGGCAAATCTGAATCAGATGATAACATCTATGTTGGGTGGGGGTGGTAGGAGGAGTTTTCAGGAAAGGCTACTGATTAACCACCTCTATGGAGAGGATTCTAAACAGACAGAAAATAACAAATATCCATTACAAAATAAGAACTCTACATTCTAGGAGTACTGAGTTTTCACACACCTCAGTCTCACAGAACCTGAGCAGAAAGATGCTATCACAGACCTATTTGGTTAACAGGGTAGTAATTGCACCAACTTGTCCCAACACTGCTAATGTTAGTGGCATGTTGTCATACCTGGCAGTTACCTATTGCAGGAAAACAAGAATCTAAATCTTACCATCTATCAAAAATACATCCCCCAAACAAGAGACTGCTGGGGTGTCAAAGGGACTCACAGTACATTGAAAATTAAATGTATCTAATGCTTTTAATTATAAAATTCTATGCATTTGAGAAATATTTGAGAAATAGCATATGCCATATATTCATGCCAGATGTTTGATTTTCATTTGATCACATTTTATAGAATGTGTTATCTATACTGAACACACACACTTAACTGCACAACTTTCCTTGACCCTAATTTTCCTTTTCCTCAGATGAGTGGGCTATTCCTGCTGCCACCATTTATCATAACTGTTTTTCTTCTTAGACTTCTATAATATGTCTTCGATTCTTAATGCTCTCTTGAAACTTCACTCTGGAGTTCACCTGATTCTGTGGCCCCATCTCAGTCCAAATTTTCCTTGACCTTTACATGGCTTTTTTTTTTTCTTTTAATCAACTTTTCCTTCTTTCCTCTATTGGTTTCCATTATGGCCCTCCAGAATTTGACTCTAAATAACCGATCCAGCAAGGTGACCCACTGCTCACTATTCCACAAATAAACTCTCTTCATAAAACTTTTGCTGAATCTTCTATTTTGGCATATCTTCTCCAATCTAAATTCTCCCCTTCCTTCAAGTTTCACCTCACAGTTTGCCAAACATTCCAGTTTGCAATAATTTTTCTCTTCACTGTACTCCCATTTTTATCAATATCCCTCATTTTCGTAATCATTTCATGAATACTTTCTGATTATTATATTGTCAATTCTTTGAGAGTAGGAACATTTTAGTTAATTTATTTTCTGAGTTATTGCTCAGTCATTGTTGAGCACATCATAAGTACATTACTGAAATGTTCTGAATTGATTTTGTTCTCTAAATAAGCATTTTTAATATTTCTGTGAAACCACAGAAATTTTATGGGAGTAGCAGAACCTGTTTTAAATTTAAGAGTAAGAAAATTTTAAAAATAGTCAACTATGTAAATTAAACTTTCATGTCTCTAAATGCCAAATTTCTCAGAAAGAAAGGTGTGTAACGGCATATCTCAAGGGGTGAATACATTCCAGAAACATCAAAGAATAACACTTTAATCTTTAGAGCAATTAAATCCATTTCCAAAATTAAACCCTCCAAAATTAACAGCAGTATCACATTTTACAGACACAATATTTAACATTTCTACATTTTAATAAGATTTTAATAATATGAAAATAAAGCCATTATAAAAGTGTTTATATTCTCACTAATTCTCCATGATTTATACTTTCATACATAGCAAAAAACTAAAGGATAGAGGAGATTAAAGGATACAAGTATTTTAATTAAGAGCAAGCATCCAAGCAAAAAAGAACACAATTCAAATTTGAATTTTAATTTCTCTAAATACATTAATAGAAGTAAAAATATTTCTGTTAGTTAAATATGTCTGATTAAATTCATCTTGAAATACAGCATTTCTTGAAACAATCTGCTTTCACAGATTTAAAGATACCAGGCCTCTCCTTGTCTAGTGTTTCAATGACTGAAAAAGTCCAGTTCATATTCTATGCCTTCGTTGTGATAAAACACAACGTTCGTTGTTTCAAACCTCAGCTCTTAAATTTCCTTCTACTTCCTTTACTGTTTTGTGCATTTTAAATGTGTGACAAGCAGCATTCTCTTAGCCTAAATTCCTATGGCTTTTGAATGCAAGTTATTCTCATTGGTTATTAAGCCATCCTAACTTGGGTTATTTCCTGTTTTACTAAACTGCCCTTTCAAAATGCTTATATTACACTTGAAGCTCACTGACAACCTTCACTGGAAATATTTTAAAAGTAAATTTCATGTCCTTATTTAAAAGAAATTTATTAAATTTATTAAATGTATTAAAAGAAATTTATAGTATATTCTTTAAAGAAAATATCTTCCATGGAAATGAAACAAATAGTATATAGCTATCACTTTTTATACCAGTTTCAGATTCTACAAAATAATCTCAATTTTCTATGATCACTAACTCAGAGCCAAGCTTTTTTTTACAAAGCCACTTATGGACAGTACTGAAAGCAGACTATTTTTATTTATTTATTTTTTTTATTTTTTTATTTTTTGTGTGTGTGGTATGCGGGCCTCCCTCTGTTGTGGCCTCTCCCGTTGCGGAGCACAGGCTCCGGACGCGCAGGCTCAGCGGCCATGGCTCACGGGCCCAGCCGCTCCGCGGCAAGTGGGATCTTCCCAAACCGGGGCGCGAACCCGGTTCCCCTGCATCGGCAGGCGGACGCGCAACCACTGCGCCACCAGGAAAGCCCAAAGCAGACTATTTTTAAAGGGTCCCTCTCAGTTTATCATAATGTTGCCTCTTAACTGGGAATCATGAAGACCAGTCTCTCTCCAAGTCTATCATCTCCTTTTTTTTATTTGTCCATTTATATGAAGTCTGCTTCTCAGTTTTATTGTCTAATTCATGTTTAGAGGGCAGTTAAAAAAGTAAATTTGCTTAATAACTAACTAAAAGCAATAAAATATTCAGCTGTGGAAATCAAATTAATTCATTATGCTCACATCTCTGACTAGAAACTCATATATTTCTGAATCACTTACATTTCTGAAGCACTTTTGGTATTTTCCATTGACACGTCATTTATTTGGTGTGTACACACTGTTCGCAGAATATAATCATACCTTGAAGTTCATCTCATCCCTCGCTATATCCCTTTAGCACAGTGATTGTAACTTTCACACAATATTTGTTTGATAAATGAATGATTGAACAAATGACTTTGTCATTGAGTTGTCTGAAATTACCGAGTGATTTCATTCATTCCAGAAATGACTACGCTATACTGTCCTGAACTCTGCTGTGTTAATAACATCAAAAATTCAAACATCGAAAATTCCTAAGAAAATTTCAGAGACTCAATAGTGATGAGCAACATTTCTTGACAAGGAGATCAATTTAGGAAATAGAAAAAAATGTTTGGAACCATATTTTGTGTATCAGAAAATGTTGTACTATTCCTCTTCTTAAGTATTCATTTATTATTTACCTGACACAAATGTTTCTTTTCTTTTTTAGCTAAAATGTTGGGATCTATATAGCTGGCAGCTGTAGTAGTGACTGATTTTAATACTGTGCTGTAATATCTTTTAAGTTAATATTTTTTGTCTTTTCTTGGCTTAAAGATATTTTTATTATTTAAAAGAAATTTATAGTATATTCTTTAAAGAAGATATCTTCCATGGAAATGAAACAAATAGTATATAGCTGCTACAGGAAGTATACTCATTCCACTTTCTTCAAAATATGCAATTCTCACCACCCATTTTCTTGGCAACAATCTTAGCAAGGATTTAAATAGAATGTCAAAGAATAAATATAATAGCCAATAACTTCATAGCTGATCATTTATAAAATTTCTTTTGACAATGACCTAGGTAACAAAGTCTAGAAATTGAAGAGGTGTGTCATTAAAGTGGACCAGAAAGCAGAAAGAAAATAACAATAAAACAAGCTATGGGAAACAGGAAAATATCAAAATCCTAAGAAAAATTTATTAGCATTGTTTTTAACACTAATTCATATTTATTGGGGTCTTAATATATACTAAGTTCTCTTGTAAATGTGTCACACGGACTAACTCATTTTGTCTTCACATAACTATATGAGATAGAACAACTGTAGGCTAGAATATATTGGGTGGGCCAAAAAGTGCCTTCAGTTTTTTAAGTAAAAATAAAAGACACATTTTTCATTTTCACCAAGAACTTTATTGAACAACGTATTCACCCTTTTGTTCCACTACCTTCTGCCATTTTTCATGCAACTTCATAATTCTATCTTCCCAAAACTTTTTATCTTTTTGAGCAAAGAACTGTTTGTTCCAGGTGCCTCTTACAGTCTTCCAGGGAATTGAAATTTTTTCCATTAGGAGAATTTTAAAAAGACCGAAATAAATGGAAATCCTAAGGTGCAATGTCTGGTGAATATGGTGGATGAATCAGAACTTCCCAGCCAAGCTGTAACAGTTTTTGCCAGGTCATCCAAGAAACATGCAGTCTTGCATTATCCTGATGGAAGATTATGCGTTTTCTGTTGATAAATTCTGGATGGTCTAATTTCCAGCAGTACTTGCTGGAATTAATTATTTGGTCTTCCGGAAGGAGCTCATAATAGAGGACTCCCTTCCAATCCCACCGTATACACAACATCAACTGCTTTGGATGAAGACCAGCATTTGGTGTGGTTGGTGGTGGTTCATTTCACTTGCCCCACCATCTCTTCTGTTCCACGTTATTGTACGGTAGCCACTTTTCATCACCTGCCACAATTTGTTTTAAAAATGGAACGTTTTCATTACTTTTCAGTAGAGAATCACATGGGAAATACGGTCAAGAAGTTATTTTTCACTTAACTTATGTGGAACCCAAACATCAAATCGATTCACATAACCAAGCTGGTGCAAATGATTTTCAATGCTTGATTTGGATATTTTGAGTATGTCAGCCATCTCCCATGTGGTATAACATTGATTGTTGTCAGTTATTGTTTCGATTTGATCGCTATCAACTTCAACTGGTCTACTCTACTGTGGAGCATCGTCCAGCACAAAACTTCACAAACCACTTTTGACACATTCGTTCAGTCACAGCATCTTCTCCATACACTGCACAACTCTTTTTGTGCGTTTCAGTTGCGATTTTACCTTTCTTGAAATAATAAAGCACAATATGCCGAAAATGTTTCTTTTTTTCTTCCATCTTCAATATTAAAATGGCTACACAAAAATTCACCAATTTTGATAAGTCTTTTTTTAAATGCACACTGGTATGACAGCTGTCACATACAATCTAACAAAATTGTTTCAAATGAAGTTAAAGACAACTAAGTGCTACTAGAGCCATCTTTACAGAAAAAAACGAACGAAACTTTTGGCCTATCCAATAGCTTGAAAAACCTAGGAATCACAGAAACAAGGAAAACTCATACTCTCTCATTAAGCTCTTGTCTATGGGCCTCCATCAAATGTTCACAAGAAAGATTTGGAGTGAGGACAAAAGATCTAGTGAGGTATGTAGGAGGTGATCAGCAGCTGTTGGGGGACAGGGACAAAGCCCTTCTTATTACCCTAGATCCATTTCTAGTAAGAGGCAAAAAAGCCTTCCACCTTGGGGTGGGGAACAGCAAGACTTTCCACTTGAATTTCTCAGCACCTAGGCAAAAATGTACTGCTTCTGGGGAAGAGGTAGAAGGAAAACCTATGTACCATCAGAGAAGAATAGAAAAATCTCTTACCACCCAGGACCTAGAAAAAATCGATTGCTTCTGAAGGGGAAAAAGCAAAACAACAAAATACAAAACCTGTCCCTGGGGTAGGGGTAGAAAGCTATATTAAGCCCAGGATGTTGCACTGATACGAAGAGGTCTTCTACCCAAGACCAACTATAGACACCTTGATCTGAAACAAACAGACTGCCAGATATTTCTCCAGCAAAGATGAGTTTATTCAGGATCAACAGAGAAATGCAATTCGAGGTCTGCAATCCTGTGAGCCACGTGCAAGTACCTGCATGCCAAGGAAAGGAAAACATTTTTATAGAGTGGAAAAGGAAGTTGGGAGGGCTTATAGTAAACCAAGTATCTATGGCTTTTCATTGCCAGGAAAGAAGAGTCTTTCTTCTTGTTAGGTTCCATTATTGTCACAGGGCATGAGAGCTCCCCCTTATGGTCTCCCAACTCTATGTAACTGAGGTTTCTGTTTATTAAAATTTTTTACAGACATAAGGTAGGGTTTGGGTTTTACAGGCGGGAGGTGCAGTAATCCTAAGCAAGCCTCACCTTCAAAGTTTGGATACAGAGGTCTGGAGGTAGATACCAGACATATAAAACACATTCACACATGGCTGCCTTGGTCTAGAGCACTTTTTAGGAATGAGAGATTGTTTTAAAATAATAGGGAAATTTTAAAGTTGAATAACTAAACCATTGTTGCTACATTTTTTCTCTAAGCTTTCATAAATGTTGAATAGTATTTTCAAAGCTACATAAAGACCAAAGAGGATGTTTGCTAACCAGGGCTACAAAATTAAATAATATTTTAAAATATGATGAGCTTTATTTCAAAGGGAATGTGTTTACATACATTATGTTACCTGATGCTCAAAGATAACCTCACTGGGCAGGGTGGTTTAGCAAAAGAGAAAAAAAAAAGAGAGAAAACATTGGGTAGTGACTCAGGAGATAGGGATTTCAGCCATAGTCTATACAAACTAGCACTATCCAATGTCACCCTACATTACTCTGAGCTTTTATTTCTATAACTATAAAATTAAAAGTTTAAACAAGGTCAGTGGATCTCAAACTTTTGTATAGAGAAGAACCACCTGGAATAATTATAAAAATGCAGATTCTAAGGCTTTCCTACATCAGAGATTTTTAGTCAGTAAGTCCTGGTGTTGGCCCAAGTAATTTGACACAGGTGGTCTTAAGTATAGACTTGGAGAAAGATGCCTGAACTCAACGATACCTAATGCCCTTTGGGGTTCCAACAGCCTATGAGTCTAAGTAAGTGGTACAGATATTATTGTCACTATTTTACAGATCAACACTGAAGTAAATAACCACGTTAGGGGTCATAGAGATAGTAAGTGGAGAAATAGAATTAAAACTAATGTCTTCATATTCCTAGCTCAGTGTTTTGCTCTTAAATCATTTGCACACCATAACAAAGACTAGCCAGTTATTTACTGTTATGTTACCCATGTTCTCCTAAGCATATAAAGACACTAGATTTCCTGGTCAGCCATATTTTAACCAATAGAATATGGGCAGAAGTGATGAACTCCAATTCATACTTGTCCATAAAAGTCGCCCCTGAATAACCCTCCAGACTCTTACCACTAGAGAATGACTAGAGTTTCTGTGAGAATCTGGAAGACATAGAGTCACAAGATGGAATGGGCCTTGGTGCCTGGATTTCTGCCTGGTGTTCAGTCTTCACCACCTTCCTCCCCCACGAGACCCGCAATGGAGTGTGCTGGCAGCAGAAATAAACTTGTGTTGTGTGAAGCCACTGGGAAATTAGGTTACTATTTAGCAATTAGTCTACCAGATTCATAACCTTCCCACATGATACCTCTGTGGGAGGGTTATGAATCTGAGATTAATAATTTGAGATATTAACCTGCTTCCCTTTCAATTCCTTTTAATTTTTGTTTTGTCCTTCTTACCACTTTTTCTTTTACTTTCCGTAGTGTACGTGGCCTCAGGATCAGAGGGTGGTATGGGCTGAGCATTGGTCAAAGCAGCTGAACAGTAAAACAAATTACCTTATGAGTCCACTTTGTTTTACTTACAAAAGCTTAAGGTCAGAACAAGGAGAGAGTTCATGAATATAGGCAAATTGTTTTAACCAAAAACAGGAAAGAAAAAGGCTTCCCCCCAAAGTAGAAAGGACTGCCCCGGGCTATAAGGAAGGTGATGCAAGCTGTGGCAGAATTATTTTTCCTGCTCTTATCCTTCACCCTTTCAACGAGCTTTAATTGACTAGGAACTGCCAAGGCCCACATCTCTGTACCTGGAGGCTTATTTCCCCAGAACCAGAAAGCCTCCCTGCTCCATGAAAAAAAACAGGTGGGAAGTGTGAAGGACCCAACCTGCCCCAGGAACCCTGGAGAGTCACTGTTTTCCTTTCCTGGAGAGTCTGTTTCCTTTTATCTCCTGAGCATTTCACAGAATCGCACGAGAGGTTGTGTACAAATACCCCAGGTCCCTTTCTCTTCAGGGGGAATAATTTTTTGTTGGTATTTTCATGTAGGATGGCACTGCAGTCTTTCACTGGCTTAATAATACCCCCCGCAGTCTTCCTTTTCCTGGATTATTTCCCCACAAACCTACTGGTGTTTTCTGCACTTCCCAAATAAACTCCTTGAGTACAGATCTTTGTTTCAGGGTCTCTTCCTGGGAGAATCCAGACTAGGACAAACAAAGAAGCCTACAGACCCTAAAACAAAGGCCACGTGTATTTACTTCTGAAGGAAGCTAACAGGGATGCAGCGACAAGAAGTGAGAGTTTCACAAGATCTAGGAACAGAAGGGGCTCGCATCCTGTTTCTTGAAAGAAACCAACAGTGATGTGGCAGGAGTTTCATGGTGTATCTAAGGAAGCAGGACCACAGGCAAATTCACAAAATATCCATGCCCAAAGTTTGGCATCAAAGTTGCAGAAAGCTGAAGGACCTGAAGGGAGTCGTCTCAACTTGATGGCTCAGCAACTTTCTATATGCACATATCAACTAACACTTTGACATAGTGTAAGGTTAGGGACTGTGAATGAAAAATGCTGCCTGCCACATCAGTAAACAAAGGATGTTGCAGCCATCAAGCCACTACAGCTGCCCCCAATGGTGAGCCCTGAGGGAATTTAGGAGGGAGACAAACAGGCTGCCCCTGCCAAGCCCTCAGCCACTGCAGCCGCCCCCAACAGTGCACCCTGAGGGGACTCAGGATGGGAAAGAACAGGATAGTGGCCCTAGGTAGCCAAGGTGCATATCAAAGGAATGATTTCAATGAGCCCAGACTCTAGCATCTTCCCATACAATGAAAAGTGCTGAGTCACAGACGTAGAACCCGAACATATGGTTACCAGGGAGGAAAGTGGGGCGGTGTGGGGGGCATACATTGGGACACTGGGACTGACATACATACACTACTACATATAACATAGATAACTAATAAGGACATGCTGTATAGCACAGGGAACTCTTCTCAATATTCTGTAGTGACCTATATGGGAAAAGAATCTAACAAAGAGTGGATGTATGTATACGTATAACTGATAACACTCTGCTGTACAGCAGCAATGAACGCAACATTGTAAATCAACTATACTCCAATAAAAATTTTTTTAATTAATGAATTAATTTTTTTAAAAGTGCTAAATTCATTAACTTGGTATGTCTGGCTTTCTTTAACTAATGTTAATCTTTTGATGTCCCGACTACCTGGTCTTTGTCGCAAAAGCCCCTATGTATCCTGGCTCCTTCCTCACCTCTTCGGAGCTGTCCCTCCCAGCGATCTGAGAGTCTGTCTCCAGGGCTTGAAGTTCTCAGAAAATCCACCGAGTAAAACGTAACTCTCAACTTTTAGGTTGTGCATTTTTTTTTGTCAATAGGACCGTTTATACCATAATCTAAAGTGGGGTAAGAATGGAAAGAATCAGAAAAAACTGATTAAGTCCTATCAGTTCAGTGGCTGGGGGCTCAAAGATCCAGATTAAATTTTACTAGAAAATTATATATTATTAAAGAAGTTATATTTCTTGCACACCTGAGTTTGAAAATTAAGATTCACACCTTTCTATGATACTGTGGTATGCTGGATTATAATTTTCTATTATTCACTCCTACCTTCTCTATAGAACTTTTCATGCATCCTGTGGGAAAAGTATTAATCCCTGCCTTTGTGATTCGGGGCTTAGATAGATGACATATTTTGAGCAATAGAATATGAATAGATCTGCCAAATGTCATATTTGAGCAGAATATTTAAGAGGAATTGTGTGTTTCCACTTAGGAGCTATTCTATCAGCTTGTGTCTCAGAATGAGGATACATGTAGAGCTCAAACCAGCTGACCTGAAACATATATGTAATGTGAATGAGAATAAATGGTTGATGTTTAAGCCACTGAAATGAAGGAGATGCTTATTAGCACAGGAAAGCTGACCAGTACGTATACTGAGGGAGAAAATCAGAGGAAGACAACCAAGAAAGAGCTGAAGTACTCCCTAAGGATGGAGCAAAAATTCCGCTTTACTGTTCAGTGTGGTTGATATTCTGCAGTCTATCAGTCTCTATATTGTCTCTCTGAAATTCACAAAGCAGTTCCACTAACAACACAATGGACTATATCAAAATTTGAGGGAGAGGGAGAAGGAATGCAAAGACTAACTATTTTAAAGCTTTCTGTGAAGAAGTTTCGATCTCATTATCATGAAAAGTTGGAAGGCATTCTCTTTTTAAATGATTGTAAAGTTTAAAATGCAAGTTGGGAATTCACATGAATGCCTACAACTATGAGTCATTGAAAAATCCTGGAAATGTTGTTAAAATAGTTCTATACTCCTCCTCCCAGCTAAGCCTTTTTTTTTTTTTTTTTTTTTTTTTTTTTCCTGTACGCTGGCCCTCTCACTGTCGCGGAGCACAGGCTCCGCGGCCATGGCTCACGGGCCCAGCCGCTCCGCAGCATGTGGGATCTTCCCAGACCGGGGCACGAACCCGTGTCCCCTGCATCGGCAGGGGGACTCTCAACCACTGCGCCACCAGGGAAGCCCTAAACCTTTCTTAGGGCATCCTAAGTGTTTGGATCCTGAGGTGTGGATGGAGACATGAAAGAGACTGTTGAGTTCTTGTTTGGTGTTTGTAAGTCTCCATGAACCATTTTTACCCTGTATACTGAAGGCTTATTTTTAGAATGATTCCTTTCATGTTCACTTTAAAAATTAGAACAGTTTTCAGATAACAGATTAAAACAATAAGTAGTTGAGTCTGGAAAGAGGAGCATATTCTTTCATGCCAAGAGGACATTATTTAGCGTTGTGTTTAAGCAATCATTTGCTAAATGATACCATCATGGCTTAAAAGAGAAACAATCACTGTTCATTTTCTTCATGTGGATTGTTTGTGCTGTGGTTTAGGTGTGTCAGATTTTGTTTCCAGTTTCTTGACATCACATGAAGTGTTTAGCTTCACGTATTGTGTATATGTTCTCTTGACTTACTGGCACACAAAATTTAAAACATAAAACCTTAACCAATCTCCTGCTAACTTACCCTGCTCCGGAAAAATTTTGATAAAAGAAATATTTAATAACTTGTTTAATGTATTTTTAAGCAAATCATGGAGTTCTTCTCATTAACTTTCCACACTCTTCCAAATCTGCCAACCTCATACTCCGGAGTCCCTTCTAACACAAAAAGTAAATTATCCATGCCCTTAACTAGAACCAATCCCTCTGTTTCTGGCCTGTATCCTAGGCCTTCTTGAGATACCAAGGATTTTTTTCTGGTGGCTATTACTCTGAAGTCTTCGGTTTTTCCCTTTTCACCTAGATCTTTTTCATCAGCAAACAACATAGGCATGGGCTCAATGGTGGGGCCTTGTACCTTTGGGTGTGACACAGACTGCTAGCTGGTCACCAAAACTGTTTTGTCTTCTTCCTGGGCACACAATAGCCTACATGTCCCAGCCTCACTTACACACACGAGTAGTCATGTTATTAACTTGTAGTCAATAAAACATGAGCTGAAGTTTTCTCCCACAAAGCTTTGCCCCACAATAACCTGCTATGCGTCATCCTCCAGACAGATATAGACAACAAGGTGATGTTGGCAGTTCTATTTTTAAAAATAATAATTCTACAAGAGCCCTTAAATTCCTGCGAGGAGAAGATTCACTCATTGATCAGGATTAACTAACTTAGACTCTACGGGAGCAACATAAAAATTAACATGGTGTTAAGCCACTGAGATTTGGGGCTGGTCTAATAGAGAAGCTAGCGTTATCTTTACTGACCTAAGTACCAAGAGTGGAAACAGGGAGACCAGTTAGGACGCTATCGTGATACTCCTCAAATAGTAGTCTCAATAGTAGGCTATTTCTCTAGTCTTTTTTAAAGCCGAACTCCTCAAAAGAATTACCAGTCTTTCTCATGTCAACTCTAAAACTTCTCTTGACCTCCAAAGAGGTCAAGTGCTAATCTAGTGCTAATTTAGTGCTAAATCTAATCACTGATTCTCAATCGTAATTTTACTCTATCACCACTAACTTCAGAGTTGGTCATTCTCTACGCATAAATGTCCATTTCATATTGCTTTCTCTGTGTCACTGTCTCTTGGCTGTCTTCTTACCCCACAGTTCAAGCCATCTCAAACACCACTGCAGGATCTCCCTTATTTTCCTGCTTTGTACATGTTTCAGTGACCTGGGGTTCATTTCATGGACTTCTTCTCTCCTCTTTTAATCCCTATCTATTCCATATAAATACCATCTATGTGGTTATTATCTCCAAAATTTTAACTCCTAGTTACACCTCTACCTGTCATCCCATGTAACAATATCCACTGGCCCACTAGGAAGTTTACTATATGTCTCATAGACATCTCAAGCTTAACATATCCAAAACCAAACTCTTGACTGTGCTCTACCCTCTCATCTGTTCCTATCCTAATGGTCCCCATCTCAGTAAATAGTAACTCCTTCTTCAGTTATCCCGATCAAAAATCTTTGACTCCTCTGGTTTTCCCATGCCCCATATATAATTTACTAGAAAAGTTTATTATCTTTACTTTCAAAATATATCTTGAACCCATCTCTTCCCCAAACCCTCATTGTTGCTATCCTTTTTTGGTTATATTCACTAGTTTTTTGTATTTTTTTTTAGATTCCACATATAAGTGATAACGTACAGTACTTGTCTTTGTCTGATTTATTTAACTAAGCATAGTACCCTCCAAGTCCATCCATGTTGTTGCAAATGGTAAAATTTTATTCTTTTTTATGGCTGAGTAGTATTCCATTGTGTGTGTGTGTGTGTGTGTGTGTGTATATATATATATATATATATATATATATATATACCACATCTTCTTTATCCATTCATCTGTTGATGGACACTTAGGTTGCTTCCATATCTTGGCTATTATAAATAATGCTGCTATGAACATTGGGATGCATGTATCTTTTCAAATTAGTGTTTTCATTTTCTTTGGATATCTACCCAGGAGTGGAATTTCTGGATTATATGGTAGTTCTGTTTTTAGTTTTTGAGGAACCTCCACACTGTTTTCCACAGCAGCTGCACCAATTTACATTACCACCAACAGTGTACAAGGATTCCCTTTTCTCCACACCCTCACCAAAAATTGTTCTTTGTGGTCTTTTTGATGATAGCCATTCTGACAGATGTGAGGTGATTTCTCATTGTGGTTTTGATTTGCATTTCTCTGATCATTGCTATCTTAATACAAGTCATCATAAACTCTTTCCTGTATTTTTACTAGCCACTGACTGCCTCCTCTGCTTCCACTCGTGACTTCCTAGAATCTGTTCTCAAAATAGTAGCCACGGTAATGCTTTTGCAACATAATTCAAATCATTGTCATTGCTTTGTTCAAACCCTCCAATTGCTTTCCATCCCCTACAGAATATAATTCCAAGTGCCATTTTTTCTTTTGAATTTTAATATAGTTGGTTTGTATATTTTAATACAGATATTAAAATAAATATAAAGAAATAAATAATGTAGATATCCCAGCAAAGTTTTTTAAAATTGGAGTTTGCTTCTTGAGCCTATTTATTTTTTAAAATACTATTTATTATTTTTATAATTACAAAGTGAATGTATGTTACTATGGACACTTTGGAACGTAATGAAAAAGAACAAAGAAGAAATATTTAAACCTACCAGTAATACCACCAACCAGAGCTAACTCCTATTCCCTGTTAGAGCTTATACCTAGGCCTTGTATTCAGTAAAAAAGCACCAGGAAAGCTAGCACTGTTATTTTTGGATGATGTCTATTCTCATTGATCTAAAGTGTATTCTTATCACCCAATATCAAGTTCTATACATTTTACACATGTTTATTATTATTATTATTGCTTGTACCCATTTTCAGAGGGAGATTAGCTTATATTTCCATTCCATGAAGATTCTATCTAATAAGTGATGCAGATAGAATTTGGTTCACATTCATTTTTAATGCTACTAATATAAGTAGAGATAAAAAGTCCCAAAGGGTAGTGGGGCATAGGATTAGTGGTCTATGGAATTACCAACTTTTCTTATCTTTTAATATGAAAAAAGGAAGTAGTGCTAAAACCATTGAAATTTGTTCAACTGTGTCATAGAAGACATTAAAGTTGAATCTAAGTTTTAACAGATTGAAAGAACCCCTAAACATCTATCCATTCATTCAGCAGATATTCAGCTATTGACCACCCACTGTGACCCAGTTACTATCCAATGCAATGAAGAGATGTTATTCTTAACTCAGGGTCAACCTGAAGAAATACCCTAATGGATTCACTAGACAGTGAGCTTTTGATGGCAGATATGTGTCTTAATCTCAACACCTAGTGTAGGGCCAGATATCAGAGCTCTCATTTGAAGAAACTTTGAAGAGCACATTTTCCATAGAGGTCAGTCTCAAGGCTGATATCATTTATTCCTAATAATTGAAGCCAATTATAGAACAACTAAGGCTTTGTGCTAAGTGCCTGTAGATATTATTTCATATAATACAATAATTTTTAATAGCCATCTATGAAATAGCTAGCATTAACCCCATTTTAAAGATGTGAATGTTTAAGTGACTGGTTCATGTCATATAGCGAGTGGCCACAGAGGCAAACTTCAAGGACAAGTTTGTCAGACTTCAAAGCCCATATTCCTCCCATGATCTCATACTGTCTCTTGCTAATCTTCAGAATTTGTAAAATAGCAGAGACTTTGAGACTATAGGCTGTGAAGTCAACCTAACAGGGGTTGGTTTTCT
The DNA here is from genome assembly GCF_002837175.3 of Physeter macrocephalus. NCBI lineage: Eukaryota > Metazoa > Chordata > Mammalia > Artiodactyla > Physeteridae > Physeter > Physeter macrocephalus. Next base: position 69,883,587 of record NC_041215.1, on the reverse strand, counting down.
TTTTCTCTTTTGTTTTGTTTTCTTCCTTTGGCTGCACCATGTGGCTTGTGGGATCTCAGTTCCCCAGCCAGGGACTGAACCCCGGCCATGGCAGTGAAAGCATGTAGTCCTAACCATTAGGCCACCAGGAACTCCCAACCTACCAGGGTTTGAACTCCAAAACCAACACTTGCTGTGTACCCTTTGACCAGCTATGTAACCTTTCTAAATCTCAGTTTCCTCATCTGTAAACTGGAAATGATACTACCTGTCTCAAAGGGCTACTGTGAGAATTAAATGAGGTGATTCACATGAAAGTATTATACTTACCATGTAATAATTGCTCAATGAGAGTGAGCTATTATTATTATTGTGAAGATACTAGCCTATTTCATTTTCTTTAAATTAATTGTTTAAATATGTATTATACTTTATATTACATATATTTTATATATATGTGTGTGTGTATTTCTGTTCCTCTCTGTTTTTCTCTAGAGAGGCAAGAATTCTACGTAAATGATAAACTGGCATACAGAGGGGAAATTATAT
>NC_041215.1:69858059-69878059 GCF_002837175.3 Physeter macrocephalus | reverse complement strand
AAAGTGTATTTAAATCCACCTCCTTTATAAAGTTTATTAAAAAGAGATAGTCACCAAACATCCAAGTCCTTTCATTTTTTGCATTATGCCAATATGGCAAAATGCTATTGATTTACATTTCAGTATTCTTTTCAACCTAGAAATATTAAGATTTCTAAAAAGAGTAAATACTTTATGACGTTTATGTTCCTTGAAATTGTTCCCCTTAGGTGACTGATGTTAAAAAGAAAACTTAGAAATATATTAAGTTATTTACAAGCTAAATATACTAAATAAGTTGCTTCCTCACTACCTACTTCCCTGTTCCTATATAGGAATAAATGTATGAGAGAGAGAGAGAGATTTTCCTTCCAACTAATAAGAAAACTATATGAATTTCAAGCAGCTGAACATTACCCCAAAGCTATTACCCAACTCTTCAAACTTTAAGAAGGGATTAAAATTCCTTAGGAATGCTGCAGTCTTCTAAGTGAGTCTTAAAAACGTAAATGAAAAAGCAGCTGTAACTGTTTATAAGTGAAAGGAATACCCAAGAAGTATGTTTGCTCTTAAGAAGCCTATCCCAAACCCATTATGAGATTTTAAATTCCCATCCTCTCCCCTGTTCCCCAGTCTCTCATCCTCTTCCCTCTCCTCCTTCGCTCCTCCTCCCCTCTCCTTTCCATTTTCCTTCCACTGCTCCATTCTCCAGCTTCATTTTAGGTGCTGAATCCATTAGACTTTAATGAGCAATTTCCACTATCTGGTAATAACACTGTCTTTTTCTAAATTCACTTGAATATAACTCTTGGGCAAGATCATTTCAATTCCAAATATTACCCCAGATGACTGGTCTGATAGGTCCAACATTATTTTTTTAAGAAAAAAATCATAACAAGATAAGCAGTGGTTATAATAATTTAATCTATTTTGAAAGCATCGCAAGTGTTTCATTTTTGTAAAGAAAACTACGAACAGTTGCCATTTTTGTTACTTCATATAAATATATATATATACACACGCGCACACACACACATACATACGAACATGTTATATAGATAGGTGCACAAGCAAATTTGAAAGAAAAGTTGTCTTATCTTGCTAAACCAATTTATTAACACCAAACATGAGCTAGACACAACAATAGCCATAGTAGCCATTTGGGGAAATGTTTCTGTGTAAACCTTATATGGAGTAGAAAGAGAAGTAAATTTTAGCCAATGTCATTTTTTTCTGTATGTCAGCATTTAAATTGCATTTTATAAAATTTTTAAAATACATTTTATTTTACATTTTTGCACCTGAAATTTTACTAATTGAAGTTTCAAATCAGAAGCATGATGGTTATCTGCATAAATTGAATGTTAGGTATAAAAATTATGTTTAAAACTTTAGAAATAAAAATGTTCTGTTAATGGGTATCGTAGTAAAAATGGGTTAAATGTTCTTCCCAATATGGCCCACCTAGATACATATGAGGCCATCTGACAGATCAATACATATGTAAACAGGATACCAGATCCCAAGTGCAATTAGAAAATCAGATTGGAAATTCTTTATTCTACAATTAAAACACAAGACTTAAAAGGAAAAACAGCACATTTTCAATTAAATCAACTAAGTACAAGCTAGTTACTACCATGTCCCACTTCTAAAATAGTAGCTTTTGTTGGCACGCTTTAGGAAGTAAATGTTTACCCAGAGAAATGTAATTTCCTTTTATTTAGAAACTGCATGAGCTGGTCTCTGCTTTCCAATTTTCCTTTTACTAGTTAAAGTAGTAGAGAGATTTCTCATTTTCTTCATTTTGTATTAGAATTGCATAGTTGTGTTTGTATATATTTGAAAGAGAAAGACAATATTTTTCCTAATGTTAATTAGCAACTTTCTTACTTCCACTATGCTTTTTTAAATTAAAAATAAACCTTGATATAACATAAATGCCTATTTCCAAAGTTATTTTGAATAACATCTGCTGATGAGAAGCATGCAAAAAACTTTCATGCCGGTAAATGTAATTACTAATAATTTCATCATGATTGCTATGACTACAATTTACTTATTCTTAATTTATTTTTATAATGAACTGCTTCACTAAAATGACAAATGATTCCATTAGTTAAGAAACTAAAATGTCAATTTACATGTGGTCTTTGGTGACTAATTTGCTGAGTTGAGGGTTTTGTTTTCGTTATGATAATAATATTTGGCTATGCTCTGTGAGGAAAATTTATGAGGTCTTAAATATTAATCTTTCGATTTACTGAAACAAGGTAATTTTCAGCTTTAAATTGTTAGCAGTTTCTCTTTCAGGGTCTTGAATACACAAGTTTTAGGCACAAACTTCTGAAACCATGTCATCCAAAAAATAATGCTCACTTTGTTCCCTGGGATCAAAACAATTCTTTTTCACTAATGACTGCAAATATCAGCTCATTTCTAACACAGTTTCCAATGGAAAACATTACTCAGTTGTCAGTAAAAGAAAAGGGATTACATCAGCATTCAGGGGGAAAAAATGTTCTGTTCCTTCTCACTCCATAGTCTATGTTCAATCAGCCTGGAGCTAATGGAAGCCTTCCAGTGCAGAGAAATAAACACACACAGTTGGGCAAATAGTCCAAAATCAAATCTAGTATATAAGGTGGACAATACATAGTTAGTTCCATTACCGAACCCTCCCTTGGGAGCTAGAGCAGCTTCAGAGCCCTTCTCATTACACACCAGCACCATCTGTAGCCAGCCTGAGCCTGATTTGGGAACATATAAAGTACACGAAAAAAATAGACTCAGAATCAGGAGCCAAAGAATCCTATTTCAAGTTTAAATTTTGCTTGTGAAAGATCATTTGGTTTTAGACTCAGCAAACAGTGGACCTCATCACTCACAATGAGGGACGCATGTAGCAAGGATTACTTCAGATCAGGGAGATTGAAGGTAATTGCTACTTTCCACAGGGATGTGTCTAGCTCTCCTATAGCTCAGGAGAGTTACAGCATGGTCCCATTAGCAGCAGAGCTTCTATTCCACTTCAGATGGCAGGTTCTCTTTCCTTGTGGCATTTGTTTCAGTGTTGTTGTTAAATTGCATTATTTAATTCTAAATTGTAAATGGAAAGAAAGCCAATGGCATTGGCATCCTTAAAATCCATAGACACTTCGTGTGTGTGTGTGTGTGTGTGTGTGTGTGTGTGTGTGTGTGTGTGTGTGTGTGTAGTGTGTGAAATTTAAGAAAGGCTCTGGCTCAAATATAGAGCAGAAAGCTTTTATTTAGTAAAAATAAACCATGAATTACTACTAACAGGAGCGGATGATGCCAGTCGTTTCTGTTTGGGGGCTAAAAATTGAAGACATTATTACCAATTTTAAAATATGTTACAAGATTATGTGCAGTACTTGGATATTTTCACCCAAAATATGCCACCTACCAGCTAGCAGAAGTTACTTTATCAATATTTTCTCTTGTCATTTTTATTCCACCTCCATTCCCCAAGCAACCTCCAGCTTCATCTGGTATCAAAATGTCTCTGGAAATCTGATTCTCCTCCTCTATTTGAATCACTCTCATACAGAACTACAAATGACTGTGGTTTTTTGACTTTTGAATGCCACTATAAATATGTAGAGAGCACTGACTACATAAAAAGTATCTAGGGATTTATAGGCAGGGTAGATCACATTCATCTGAGGGGATCAGAGAAGGCACTCTGAACATTGTTTGGACCCTGGCTTCCTGCCCAAGCAGAAGCTGTACTTACTGTAACCTAAACCCTGATAGTAGTAACCAGCCCCCAACCTCGGAAAACCCACAGTCCCCAAATTGTATCCCTCACCTCCTTCTTGGTGCACATGATAGGTGAGAATCGTTAGTTATCAGTCACACCCTCCTCTGGCCCTCACCTGATGCTGGAGGTGTTTCCAAGCTTGCCAAACATCAGCTCCTTTCCACGACTTATGTGGCTGCAGGAGCATTGATTGTCGTCCCTCTTGGTATGGTAGGACGATTAAGACCTCAGCCATGACCTGGCAGTATCTCTAGGTGGCATCCTAACACCCTGGAGTGATAAACTGAATCTCAAACAAGATCCTACAAATAATTAGATATTTCTTTCCCCACCCATCCTCATACTCTGAGATGTGTCATTTTGCTCTAGGCAAAAATTTTAAGTGGGCAAAGTTGTTATTGCTAATGATGTTCCCCTGCTCCATCCTGTGAGACAGACCTACCTCTGGACTTCTTTAGAATTTGACTTTTCATGTTCTTGGCCTTGGCTGAGAAATGTCAACAATCCTTCCGAACACTCTTGATAAGTTCTATTCATTTTTGTTTTTAGACTTGATGAATCCCCTTCACCCTATATTCTGATCCAGACTTTTTTTTAGAACCTGAGCTTTCTAGTAAGATGGATCTGCAATCAAATCTTATTTCTCTAATTTTCTGGTTGTAGATTTGGATAAATTACTTAATTTTTAAAATCTCTGTTGCTTCAACTAAAAAACAGGTATAATAATAGCACTTGCATCATAAGATTATTGTATTGAATAAATTAATCTATGTAAAGATTTTTATCAAGTTAGTAATCAATGAATGTTAACTCTCATTATTATTACTTAATAATAATAACAATCATAATAATATAAACCTGTGTTGCAATTTGTCCCTTGGTTAAGATTTTGTTCAGTAGTTCTGATCCTCAATCATACCTACCCAGTTCTGATACCTCCTATTATAATACCCAAAATGATGTCCTTGAATACCTTCTTCTCGCAAAAAGACAAGAGTTATCATTTACCAAGTACTTCCTATTGTCAAATACTGAGCTAAGTACACTATGCACAAATCACTTTTAATCCTTATAACAATTATACAAAGTATGAATTAGTATTACTACCATTTTACAAAAGAGGAAACTGAGGCTCAGAAAAGTTAAGTAATGTGTCCAAGTTCACAGAAAGTAAATGGCAATGTTGGGATTTAAATCTACCTTTGTCTGTGGCAGAGATTGTCATTAACGTCTTAATACTCATTTCTTCTTCTCGTGGACACATTGACTGTATTTTCCAGCCTTCCTTGCAGTGAGAGTTCTCCATGCAACTGGATTTCAGCCAATAGGATATGAGTGAAAGTCATGTACACAATTCAATTCCTGGCTTCTTTAAAACTCCCATTTAAAATCCTTTAGGTTTTCTCCCCACTTCAACTGGCTGGATGTCAATACCACATGGTGAAAATGGCAGAGCCTTCATCAACTTAGATCCTTGAATAACAGCATGGAGTAGAGTACTTCCCGCCACCCACTCACTTTGCCAACTGAGCTGGAACAAGCTTGTTCTGTGTTTGAGACATATGCTTTGCAGTCTTTTAAAATAAATCACAGTCCAATGGTACCGTAACTAATACAGTGTCCAACTCTAATGTATTCTATCTCTGCTATTATACTGGCATAAGAACTAGCCAGAAAAGTGTCCCAATCTGCTGAATCACAGAAGAACTGTTGAAATGTTTAACAGGTATTTTGCCTCAACTTTGGAATAAAGGTATTAAAGATTTTAATTAATAATTTCAAAGTATTATAAAATGAAGCCCTTAAATTAGAGAATTATACATTTCAAAAGTTAACTTTAATGTTCTCCAATTATCCAAAATGGTATAAAAATGAAATATGCAGGATAGCTTTAATCATGGAAATCAATCCCTAAAGCTTTTTAAAACGTTGTTTAGAATTATCCATTGTATCCATGGTTTTGTACCTCTCTTTGTGATTGACACATTTTTGAACTGAACTAAATTTTGGTATCCCACACAAAGAGTTGATCACACTTTTTAAAAAGTAGTATTCTATCAAAATCCTCTGCACGGTGGAACCATTAAGTGTAAAAATTTTTTTAAATATTGCCTTCTCTTAACACATTGATTAGCAACAATCATGACAAGCAATGAATGCTTTTATTTCACAATTTATTCAGAACTTTTCAAAATACATATTTTAATCTACAAACGACCAAATTCAAGGTTTGGTGCCATGGAGGGAAGATCCTATAGTGTACAGTCAAGGTAAACATTTTGAAATTAGACAGCCCTATTTTTATATTTTGTCTTTCACATTTATAAGCTGTATAACTTTGAGAGATTTACTTAAAATCTCTTGGCTTCTGTTTTCTCTTCTGTAAAATAGGGACAGTAATTACACCTCCCTCAAAGACTGGATATAGAAGACTGGCAAGAAAAGTATATCAACTGACACATCATAAGTGCTCAATAAATACTATCTTTTTAAAGACTATAATTATTATTAGCCTTAAAATTTTTCAGAAGTATTTTATTTCACATAATCTTTACATTATTAATACTATGCTGTGTCAGACATTTCAGACGGAAGAAGTGTGAATTATATTAGCATCTGCTATGTCTAAGACATATTGCGAATGAAAATTGTGTGCTTCATAGATATTTCCAAGAGATTTGGAGTTTTTATTTCAGATTCCAGGAAGCAGAGCTTTAATGGCTAATATTTAAATGACAGGAATTTTTCAGTTGGGGTCAAAAGCTTTCTCCTTTTGTGCATGTAATGATGCCAAAGAATTGCAGAACCCCATTCCTCTAGCTTAATATGATCCCAAATTATGATGAAATAGAATATTCATCAGTTCTCTCTTCTGAAAAAAGGAAATGAGTTAGGAAATAGTGAGTCTCTATTCTTTATTTGGAGATTTGTTGTTGTGTGTGTGCAGTGGCGGTGGAGGTGGGTGTCTTGTTTTATTGTTGTTTTTATTTTTAAGAGCTAGAACATTTCAGTTCTCAATCTTCCACCCAATACCTCCTTGTCTTGCTTTCAGATGCACTATCTAATTGTTCCTCTTTCAGCACAAATCAAGGCACCTCTGGAATCCTGCCTATATCCAAGTTATAGCCATAGAGGGAGTAGAGTCAGGAGGACATTAACAAATTTTATGTACCAACTGTGAGAATTTTCTGACCACAAATACCCTCCCTTCCCATGTCACCCCACTGCCACATTAAGAAAGTTCTTTAAAGAAAGCAGTTCTGGGGCTTCCCTGGTGGCGCAGTGGTTGCGCGCCCGCCTGCCGATGCAGGGGAACCGGGTTCGCACCCCGGTCTGGGAGGATCCCACATGCCGCGGAGCGGCTGGGCCCGTGAGCCATGGCCGCTGGGCCTGCGCGTCCGGAGCCTGTGCTCCGCAACGGGAGAGGCCGCAGCAGAGGGAGGCCCGCATACCACAAAAAAAAAAAAAAAAAAAAAGAAAGCAGTTCTGGATGATTCAGCGTTACTTCTCATTGGGTATTCCGAAACTCCATTTAGCCACTACACATCCATGTTTCCTTACAGCCAACTAAACTCTGCCCTTCCCCCGCTAAACTCATTCTCTTGCCCTAAAAACGGCCCTGTTTTCTGTGACTCTGTTTCTGTTTATGGCATCATCATCTTTTCATTAGTTCCAAATAGAATCTTGTAGTCATCTTTGACTCCTTCCACCCCAAGTTCTAAAATCAGGCACATCTAACTCTGAACAGTCACTCATTTCAGCCTCTCTCTTCATAGCTTCTTCTATAGTCTGGGCTTCACTCATCTCTCACCTAGACTAATCTCTTTGTTTCCATTCACTTTCAACCCACCCAACATCCAATCCGTTCTCTATTCTCTTAGCATAATTCTCTTTCTAAAGCATGATGCCGGTATCCCTGCTTCAAACCCTGGGATAACTTATTAGGATACCAGTACGTGCTTTGTTCTCACTACATTTCCCTTTCTGCTAAATGAGATCTTTCCAAGCTGTTGGACTTGGGCTTTATTGAAGAGAAGTTGCAAGGTAGAAAGCAGGAACTCCTTGCAGAAAACCACTTCTGCCAGCTTTTGTTCTCTACAGCCTGAGTACACTGAAAGGATTATTCTCCCAGGCGTGTGAGAGGAGAGTTTCTTTGAGGAACCAAGGTGTCACACGCACAACGCCGAACACCAGACGATTCTTCTCTTGAGAAAGGTTTATTTCTTGGGGGACTAGAGAAAGATTCACTGTAGTTGATGTTGGCAGTGGACTCAGTGGTGGGCTTGTTATCAGAGGTAGCAGGCAGCAGCCGCCTTTGGACAGAATCTCTATTGAAGGTAGGGTCCTCTGGAAACAGATTTGAAGCAGAGTTTTGTGTGCAAGATGTTTATTAGGGACCAACACCCATACTAAAGAAAGGAAGAGGGGAGGAAGCAGGGATTGGGTAGTAGGAGCAACTTAATTGTGGTACAGACTAGACAAAGCTTTGGTCAACCCAACATGGAGCCCTAGGAGGAAATCTGCCTATCAGACCTGTCTTGCATCATAGGCTGCCCTGGGAAGGTTACGAGCTTGGGTGAAGAGGTTCTTTGAGGCTGAAGCAGAAGACCCTGAAGGAGCTGAGAGCTGGAAGCTGGAGGACCACACCTCTCACAGTTGAGCAAACAAGCCCTTCTCTTTCTTCCTCTTAATTGTCAAGCACAAATAAGTGTAGCGGTCTCTTGCTGGTAAGAGCAATGCCTCTTCAATCTCCCTGACTTTGAGCATCACAGATGGAAACAGTCGAGACAAAAAAAACACGGGAGCTGAAGTCCAGCCTCAGAGTAGCTGGCAGTTGGCAATTCTTGCAAACCCATCAGTAGCCAAGGTGCATGTCAACAGGAGCCATTCATGGACACACATGAGCATTTCTAAAAATTTTCCAAATTATTTACAAAAGATAAACCTATAAAAAATTAGGCATTCTGAAGCCAAGCAATTGGAGGTTGAATCACACAAATCTGAACATTATGTATGATGTTCAAAAGGGCAAGTCTGTGATATTTGGTTTATAGTATTTACATACCTGCAAGTTTGCCTTCCTAACTAGATTATAAATTTCACAAGATTGAAAATCTCTCTTTTGTGCTTACAAGACATTAAATACACATGTCAATGAAAATGAAAGGATTTACAGTTATATATGAGGTCTCAAAATCTCATAATTTATTAATATATTAGATTGCATACTCTCTTTTACTTTCCATAAAACAGAGTTGGTTGTTTAAAAAGGATTGTATTTTTAATAAACATAGGCGTACAAACTATAAGTTATCTAAAATGTGAATAAATTGTATGGCATTGCAACTTACCTGAAACAGTTCCTCATTCTTGAGTGTGTATGGGGGAGGGGATAAAAGAGGATACAACGTGTTTGCGTAATGCGTATGTGGAAAAGAGAAAGATAGAATAAGAGTTATATATATTCTGAAGTCTACCTCAGAAACCCCCACTCTTAAAGTAAAAATGTTTAGAAAACATTGATCAGATTCCATGAAATAAAGAGAATAAAAAGTTGAGTGTCAAAAAGTAATTGCTACTATGTGTCAGGCAGTGAGCATACAAAATGATTAAGACAAAAGAGAATGAAATGAGCTCCCAGTCATATATAATAACTGACATTTGTAAAGTGCTTTCACTTACATTTTTCCAATTGACCAGCTAGGGCATGAATCATAATCACCCTCACTTTACATATGAGGAAACTGATGTCAGATGCCTAGTTGAGGACAGAAGTATGATTTTGAATCTGTGATAACTGATACAATGTCCTCCCTCCTATGTCATGCTAATTAGCTACTGAGGCTGAATTGAAAATGTTCTTAAATTTGTATATGTTAAATAGTATTTATTCATCTTTTCATTCATTCAATCCACAAGAATTTAGTGAGCCCAGTGATCAAGGGCACCAAGTGATGGGGATATACAGATAAAATAGACCAGATTCCTGCCCTGAGAATGACTACATTCTAAAGCATATGATTCTGTGGAGAGAGGGAGATGGGATGTTCTAAGATGCACTCTTATGATAAATCTAGGACGAAGGATAAGTAAGAAAGTTCCATGAAGATGATTTTGGGAGAGGCACCCCAAAGTAAAGCAGCATATGGATTTCTCCTTATGGAGTATGCAATATCAAATCTTCATGTGGATGAACCATTTGGAAACATAAGTGAGGTCATACCCTCAAGGATGCTGTCCGCACTACTGAAGAATTAATTCCGTACACAATGAGGGCTAATAAATGATTTTAAGCTAAAGAATCAGGATTTTAGAACCAACAGCATCACTGTGCAGCAATGTGGAAATTGCTTTCACTTAAGAACATGGGGAGCATAGAGGAAAGTTAAGCTGTAGCAATAGTCAATGGGAAGAAATGTAGCAGTCCAAACTAACAATAGGTAAGTAAGTCTAGAGGGAGGCTGGCTGGATAGTTTAGGAGTTATTTAAAAGATAGTCTTAACTGGATTTCATAATAGATTTCAAATAAGAAAACTTAGTGAGATGCTTTTTCTCTGGGATAGAGGAAAACAAACAAGGATGGATTTATTGGTGGGAAATTGAGGAAGTCCATGTTGGACTTATCTGTCAATGAGGAGGCTAGATTACCTGTTACAGGGAGAAAAAGGACCTGGTGGGATAGCGATTTGACGTTGCCTCTGTGTGAGATGAAGAGCAGCATGTAAAAAGATCTCTGATATCATGGCCCATCCGAGGGTCTTTGCCACACTCTTGCCACAGCAGTATTATGCAAGTCAAGGTAACTCCTCTCCAATGCCTCTTAGCACTTCAGAGCCTGAGCCAAAAATGCCAGGCTGTGTGGATCCTGCTCTCCGGTGTCGAGGGGTTACTTTGGCAGAATGATGGGAGTTGAAATATTATTCCATGATCTCTGAGCTGGGTACAACAAAAAGCAGGGAGAATTGGAGCTGAGACTGGAGGCCTCGATGAAAAGACTGGATGGAGTGGGAGTAGAGATGAGAAGAACCAGAAGAGGATGTCATGTCAAAGAGAGTACATTGTAATTTACACTGTCTGAATTCATACAATGTTTCTGTGCTCAGTGCGGTGCAGTAGTCTTGTACAGCACTGTATTATGCAGAATAACATGTTAGAGGTAGAAAGGACTTTAGAGACCATTTATTCTCATCCCTTCATTTTACAGATGACAAAAGTGCGCCCTAGAAATCAGGCAGCCAGCTAGTGCAGAGCTGAGGGATGAAACACTGACTTCACCGGGAGGTCTGCCTACCCTCAGTAGAGCTTAAATATTAAAAAAGATTTGTTAAACACTTGCTAAATGCGAGGCCTATTGATAAGCACTGATTGATATATAATCCCTATTTTCAAGGAATTTGCTACCTAGTGTCCTACTGAGAATTCATATTATGTATTAAATGAAACAGTTATTAAGGTGACATTCTGACAAACCAGGAATCCAAACTCCCTCTAAATTAAGCAAGGTTTGTCATCAAAGGGTTGAATAGCTGCCCTTTTTCTTGTGGAATCACAATTTTCTATCACCAAACATAGATAGTGGCATAATTTTTATGTTCTAGGACCACAAATGATAGTTTCTATGAATAATGCCTGCTGAAAACAAAGTAAATAAACTGGAAAGTTATTTCACATCTTTACTTTCCTATCTGCAATATTAAACTGTGTTCATTGTTTCCTCGGCTTTTCCTGTTAACGACCAATTTCTGGTGAGGCTGGAATTAAAATTGTGTGCAAAATGCTTCATTTTTTTTCTCAACAATTATTTTTATGTTCTTCACCTCTGGTGAAATGACCCCTACCCATTGCATCATTTTATAAGAGGCAATCAGGAGTTTTACAGGAAAAAAAACCACATATTTTATTAAATTAATTTAAAAAGAAATATTTGAACATGAAATTCTACATAGTATAAATATTTTATAAGGGAAATAGCAATAAAAATTAATATTTAGTTATATTATTCATGTGCAAGGGGAAAAACCTGCTAACTAATTTGGAAGCCAATGGTTCTCCTAGAATATTCCAAATAGCATATATGGAAAAATTTTGCTGTACCATATTTTAACATTTGCTTATATTAACTCTGTTTTACTGTTTTAAAACTATACTAATGATTATATTTCTCACATATTTTCTTGAGTGCTCGCATACCTCAGAGATATAATATATAAAAATAAATGTGAAATTCACAAAACCACTACAACCAAATTGGAAAGAATCCAATATAGTACATATTAAAACTTCTTGGTGAAATGTGAGACAGAGATCTTTACCAGCACATCCCTTTTATGTGCATGATGCAATATTTGGGCTGGGGAAGCTCCCTGCTACACTGATTACTCTATGGGAGTAAGTTCAGACTTCAGGAATATTACTGTTCTGGTGTAGTTCTCAGAGCACTCTTTAGAACTGTCAGAGATGTCTTAATGGCCTGAGTAATTTAGTTCAGATTCTCAGGGTTCTTTACTCCCACAAAATAAAATCTCCTCTGGGAGGATTATCACATTGAAATCATTCCTGAGTGTGTCCCTTTCGAAATTTTTATTTTTTTGATACAAACTTTTGCACAGAAATAAAGGTGATTAAAAGTAAGATTCTGGGACTTCTGGGACTTCAGGGGGGGCGGGTTCCATCCCTAATCAGGGAACTAGATCCCGCATGCCGCAACTAAAAGATCCTGCAGGGGGCAATGAAGAGCCTGTGTGCCACAACTAAGACCTGGCGCAGCCAAGTAAATAAATAAATAAATAAATAAATAAATAATAGTTTTTAAAAAGTAAGATTCTGCGAAAGATTTCAAACATCTTACCATCCTTATTTATGTGTTTTCACGAAGTAATCAGTCGGCGCTGAGCATTCCCTGAAAAATATTTAACCTCTGAAATGACTCAGTAAGTTCAAATATCTCTTTCTCAGACAATATACAAAATATTCTTAACACCGGTTTTCACCATCTTTGCTGTTCCCTCGAAAATGAATTCATGCAGTTGATTAAAATAGCATGTGACACGTTGAGACTTTTTTTTCTAACTATAACCGATTTCCAGTGAAAAGAGTAATTTAAGCTACATGTGGGCAGTAGCCTAGAGCTGTGATTTCAAGGTGTTGCCCCTAGACCAGCCATATCAGCAGCATCTGGGAATTTGTTAAAAAAAAAAAAAGCAAATCCTTGGGCCATACCTCAGACATTCTGAAATAGGCCCAAGGTGCTGGTAAGAGACGGACAATAATAAAACAGAACCCATGGCATTCTACCCTGCTCACTATGGAAAGCCAGAAAGTGCTACCTGATGTTGAGGTCCCCTCACCGGCACGCAGTAAAGCCAATCTGTTGACACCGGGTTGTGGTGAAGGAAAATGCAGTGTTTATTGCCAGGCGCCAAGAAAGGAGTCCAAGCAACTAGTGCTCAAACACCCCAAACTCCCCGAAGGCTTTCAGGAAAATGTTTTTAAAGACAGGGTGAGGGAAAGGGCTGCGGGGTGTGTGATCAGCTCACGGACATTCTTCTGATTGGTTGGTGGTGAGGTAATCAGGAGGGGAGTCAACATGATCAACCTTCTGGTTCTAACTGGTCTGGGGTCTACGTGCTTGTGGTCCGCACACAGTTAACTTCTTCCATTGGTTGGGGTTTCAGTATCGGCAGAACAGCTCAAAGAATATGGCTCAGAATATTATCTTTAGCCTTTGAGGGGGGACTAAAGGTCCTTGACTTTGTTTAAAGGCTAAACTATTATTATTTTGTCTGGCTTGACTGTTTTCCTTTGTTTCTGCATTTTCTCACTTCTCTGATTAAATTTATTCTTTGGAACTTAGGGGAGGCTAAAGGTTTTCTACAAACAAGAGGCAGGCAGAGGACATGGAGTGAGGGGTGGGGTCTGTCCCAGAAAGGCCCCAGAGGGTCCTGCTTTTCTGTGGAAATAAAAACAGGTATGAGAAATATGTCAGCAGATCATGCAATTAACTCAAACTATAAAACAAAGCCTAGTATGATTGTTGAAAATTCTTCACAGTGGATAACTATCTAAGATGTAGTCTAAATAAAAGTGAAGACAATTTATTTTTAGTCTCTGTGACATTTAAAATGTGTAAAATTTTCTAGGTAATTGCCTGAACATGCTTCCACTCACGTGTACCATTTCTCCTGGGCAAAAATTTCAGGAATAAGGGGAAGAAAGTAATTCTCCTAGTGGATCCCTCACTCACCACCCCTCTTTTTGAGACTATATTGCTAAACTCAAAGTCATGCCGAGAAGCTGAATTTATTGAATTTGTTAGTAACATGGCAACAAATAATTATAGCAAATAATAAGCTAAAGAAGGTGACAAATAATGAGCTAAGAAGGCTTTACTGCTTTTACATATCCCTTCCATCACTAAAATAATTTCCTGGGCTTTCAAAATGTGGTGAGAACAATGTCATAATTATTTTTATTTGGCTTGATTTTCCTGATTCTTGTTCAGATCTGGGGTCATATAAAAATTGTAAAAATTACATATATATGTAATATAAAATGTATATATATATATATATCAAAAAGAATAACTCACTAAAAATACTGCTTACAGAAAGATATGGAAAAAAACCAGTGGGATTTTTATTTTGTCAAAATCTTGTTAGTCATGTTTTGGTTTTGGATTTGCAGTCCATGGAGTATTTTATACTTCTCAAATTTCTTCTGTTCACTTGTGACTCGCAAACCTAATAGAAATCTCTTTTTCCCCTTCAAGTAATACTTGTCTGCTTCTAGGGCTATCAAGGGAATACTTTTTAAAAAATTGTTCAAACCAGCTAGAGCAGTGCACAAATACATACCGAATAGGAACATACTGAAAAACAGCTATCGAAATAGCCAAAATAATCTAAAAGCTCATTGTGAAAAAATACAGAGAACAAAGTAAAAGGAATGCCTTAAGGGCTTAGTTTCAATTTCTGCCATAATCCACCATTTCAGATAGAGTTAATTCCCTAGACTGTGTACATATGGATAATTTAATTCCACAGATAATCTCTAATATTTGTTTGGGGATAAAATGTCAAACTTTTCCCACAAAACCTTTTCACCTCACCTTTGGACAAGTGGTCAAATGGGGGGATTTGTGTTTGCCTCTCATTTGCCTGACTCTGTATGCCAAGGGCAGTGCAAACAAAGCGCGAAGTGAATCTACCCATCTCTTTTCTACCTCAGCTTTGTTTTGCCCGGGTTGAGGGAGGGAAGTGAACAACGAAGTAGTAAAATGCAAAAGTCAGAGGTTTTTTTAAAAAGACATTGAATTTATTTTAATAATAGAGGGATTATTATTATATTTTAATGTAACAAATAAGTTAAACCCTCCACATAAAAAGTGGATACCTCGTTGTTCAGTTTGGAAAGGCAATATGGGAAAAAGCTTAGGAGTTTGAGGCAAAAGGCATGTGTTTCAATCGCATCTCTGCCACTTGCTGAGTGACCTTCAGAAAGTTATAAAAATCTATTAATCTTAGTTTTGTCATCTATAAGATGTGAATAATAATAATTTTCTCAAAGTATTGTTATTAGGATTAAATAAGGTCACGCACATGAAAAGCCCTTTTAAACCATAACTGCTGCATAGTCGTTATTTATTAAGAGATAAAGTATAGAATGTGAAGCACTCTAATATTGGTTGTATATGAGACCAGGGTGTTTCAGAGTAGCTGAACTTCAAAATATCATTGTCAGCAGCAGTCCGTGGAGCTCTCTATGGGCTCCTATTTTTATAAACCCCATTATCATTCAACATGTTCTACACACAGTAGCTGCTCACAAAATCTTTCCCCAACAGACAGATTGAAATCCAGAACAGTAACCAACCGTCTTCAATGCATCCTGTTCTCTGGCTGACTAGAGATGGATATCTAAACAAGAAAAAAATATTTGCTTTTGTAAAAAAGTATATGTTTTATATATAAAGTGTAAAATAAATATATATAAAAAATATATTTTAAGTGGAAATCCTACACTGAAAAACAGAATTCTCAAGTAGTAGTAATCCACTTCTCAATAATCAAGACCCCAATTTTGTTACAAATATCATTTTCTATGAATTGTTATACATTGTGTATATACAGAGGCTGAAGGCTATGGAGTTCTAACTTTACACTTTTCTTCCAAAACCTTTATACTCATGAAATGAGTCCCTGAGTTTGGAAGACACGTATTTTCTTAGGCAATTTCCTTGCTTTAGATAATAAGAGAAAATATGACAAATTTTAATTTATAAGAAATTACAAGTGGTCTCTTTCTCATTTTATTTGTGCATATTCAAAAAAAGGATTTAGTTTTTAGCTGCAGTCAGCATCACCAGAGTGAATCACCTCCAAAGAGAGAATTGCTAGATAAAAAAACTCGACACCTGGCATAAATATCAAAGAATCAAGTAATTGCTATTCCCTAGTGTGCTCATCAGATCAGTTTCACTTGCAAGTGTTAAGACTCTCAACTCCAATGAGCTTATGGAACAAAAGAAAAATGCATTGGCTCTCTACCTCTGTCTCTTTTCTCCTTGTACGTTATACTTACTCTCTTCTGCTACCATAGTTCTCCTGTCTTGGGGTAGGACCATAGCCAGCAGCAGCATGGAATCCACATGCCAATAGCTCTACTACCAGAGAAAAATTAAATGTTCCCTTTCCAAGCTCTCCAGTTATATTTTTTATCCTGGAAAAGGCTCTTGATTGGCTTGACTTAAGGCACTCTTGGGCCAATCTTGGCTAAAGTGTGTGTGTGGGGGGGTGGGGCGGGTTGGGTCTAAGACCAGAAGAAGTGTGGAAAGGAAAAGAATTCTGGAAGGACAGTATTAATAGCCTTGATATTTAATATAAGAACAAATTATTTTCATTAGTAAAGAAATTCCATTAACTTCTATAATAATTTGAATGACTATTTTTAGCTAAACAATATAAAAGAGGAAATGCTTTGAGTTATTACTGACACAATTATAATATCCTTATAGAGGACTGCACAGTCTTAGACATTACTTTAGATGAAGGAAAATTTTTTCGTACAATTGCTGAATTTGAACAAGTTTTCTATCAATGAAATCAAAGTGTGATATTGAAGGTTTTATGGTCCTCTGACATCTTGGAAGACAAAACTTTCCATTACTCCTTCTGAGAAAATTAACTCACTAAAGACTTTCAGCATCATATTCCTCAAACATAACATTTCATATCAGCAGGGTTAGGAAGACATTATGACCTCTAAAAACACTTCAAAGTAAGTCACTGTTTCTCCAGTTTAAACCATCAAAATAGTAAGGAGATGAATATATATCAAACAAAGGCTTGAAAGAGAGCTGAGTTCTAACTGGCTTCTCTATCTTGATAGTGGTCAATCATGGGTCTCTTCTACAGGTTAAGCAAGTTGTATTAGTTTCACCACTGCAGGACTTTTCAGAGCCTTTGACGAACTACCATGTAACACTTCCAATCCTATGTGACTTACAGAACACTTGTAAAAATTGCTCCCACCCCCAGAATACTTATTATCCTCTTCCATAACAGTGATACTGTTTAAGAACTACTTTCCATATATTCATGACCTGAGACTTGCCATTCCTTACATATTATACAGTTCTTTTTTTGCGGTATGCGGGCCTCTCACTGTTGTGGCCTCTCCTGTTGCGGAGCACAGGCTCCGGACGTGCAGGCTCAGCGGCCATGGCTCACTGGGCCTAGCCGCTCCACGGCATGTGGGATCTTCCCGGACCGGGGCACGAACCCGCGTCCCCTGCATCGGCAGGTGGACTCTCAACCACTGCGCCACCAGGGAAGCCTTATTATACAGTTCTTTGACTTTTTAGTAGGACCAAATTTTTAATAAAATATTATAATTAGGAAAGTCATCTTGTTAAATCTTCTAAAAAGAAAATATTTTTAAAACCTCATGTGACATGTAATTTTGAAATTTTAACTTGTGATTTCAGAGTAGCATAATAGAATATTTAAAGTTAGGATCTGAATTATCTCTACTATTTAAATGGCTAGAGAATATCTTGATAATGCTTTTTACCACACCACTCCTCTTTCAGCCCTCAGGTTTCCTGAAGATAAAAGAAAGCTAAGAATCACTGTATCTTGTAACGTCTCCTATTCAGCCATCCCATCTTAGATTCTCTGACACTCCCCACAACCAATGCCCAGGATACAATTGACTACAGCATTGCTCAGAGAAACAAGCAAGGAGTCAGAAAGGCAGAATGGTCTTAGACAAGTCACTTAAATCTTTGACTATTGGTTTTCCTCATTTAAAAAAAAATGTCTTACAGTATTCTAATATTTATTATTTTTCATCACATGGTTATACTATTGTGAAGAATCAATAGGTAACATATGGGAAGATAAACTAGTTATGCTACATAACTAATAATTTTTTGTTACTTTGCCATAGCCTCTGAGAGGACATTTCTACCTGCAGGCTCTTCAGTCTTCAGTCATCCTACACACTGGTGAAGAAACACTTCATAAACTGGATTATTTCTCTATTGGGAAGGCCTGCTGGGTGTCTTCTATTTCCCCTCCAGGTTCCTTATCCAGCCTCTCTATCCTGTCCTTTGTCCCAGATGCTGACCTTTACTGACTACATCAAATTTTTCCCTTGTCTCTGGCTTCTGGCTGGGTTTGGCCAATGGAGAACAGCGACAGGAGATGTCAGAAGGGGAAGAGACTAAGTTCCCGTTATTAATCCCCTGCTGCTTTCTGCCACAGCCTGGCTGCCCACACAGCACAGAGGTCCAGCTCCTATAAGGTGCTCATGTCGACAGCACCCTCTCTGTCTTCACATTCCATTATCTGCTCACTCCTCATGACTGGTCAACCCATAGGTGGTACTATTCAATGCACGTGCCATCTTTAGATGGAGGCACAGGGCCTTCTGCCTTCGGCCTAATGATTTCAAGAGCCCCACTCTGATTCTCTACATTGAGGAGAGTCTTCAGGGCCAAAAAGATGTGGCCACTCAGGCCCTGCTCTCTCCCTGACAAAACCATACTCAGGACCTCAGAATTTCCTGCCCAGACTGACTTGTGACCACAGTTATCCTTTTCCCCAGGTCAGCTGTCCAAGAGCAGACTATGCTGTGGATGAGTATACCCTAGAGCCAGAGAAATAGCCAAAGGGTTGCTCTATGTGAAGTGTGGCTAGAGTTTGGACATAAAAGGTAGTGATGCCACCCAGAAATATGAGCATCTTTTGCTAATTCTTTAAGGTGCTGCCGTCTTGCCAAGCCATGCATCTATAGGGCCACACCCACCTAATGAGAACGCTTTCTTCTAACTTGCAAAAAGGTACCATATGAACCAATAGTAGCCTTGGAACTATTAAAACTAAGATTTTAATAAAATTGTGCTACCCTAAACCCTAGGGCTTTTTTGCAGGTGCTTTGTGGGATACTGCTGAGTCCTGAGGGAGAACTGTCAGTTGGCCAGGGTTTTCATTAATCAGAGCAGTAAGGCTCTGATTACTTTTAAAGTTTTATTTGAATAGCTAGTTCTGAACTTAACTTTTGAAAAGCACTGGACTCTGTAATCTAAAAGTTCCCATCAAGCTTGACCATTAGGAGGTCTTATGATCCTCTGCAACCTTCTAGTCTTCTGGTTCTAGACTCTATTTAAACTATGAAATTTCTCACTGCCCTACCTATTTCCTTTATTGGTCTTTATTCACACATGTCTCTCTAACTCAGAATGGTTTTCCTTCCTTTTTTCTACTACGTCCTTCAAAGAACTGCTCCCATACCACCTCCTCTGTGAAGGTTTCCAAGTTAATCTGAACACTGATGAGATGTTTTAAACTCTTTATCAGATACTCCAAAGCATAAGGAACACAAGTATTTTGTTAGAGTTGTAGTGTTGTTGTTTGTTTGTTTGTTTTTCTCCTTACTTGAGCTCTAGATATTTCCCACTTTCTCTTGACCCTATGTAATAGGAAAGAAGGTGGTTCCAAGTCATGAAAGTGCTCTCTACTCTGTCGAAATTATAATAAGTTTCAGTCTAAAGGGGGAACATAAAGATTAGCAGCCAGGTTCAAATGAATGTTAAAATTCCACAGAAAGGGGCTTCCCTGGTGGCGCAGTGGGTGAGAGTCTGCCTGCCGCTGCAGGGGACACAGGTTCGTGCTCCGGTCCGGGAAGATCCCACATGCCGCGGAGCGGCTGGGCCCGTGAGCCATGGCCGCTGAGC